>NW_028297116.1:13285703-13585703 GCF_055798465.1 Pogonomyrmex barbatus
CTCATTTATGTTACTGCTAATTTCGAGAGACGGTTTTATATTTCATACTTGCGCACACTCGGTTATTAAATATTTTTACATTTATTACATTTATTCCGGAATAGAAACTGCGTTTTATTCAATTTTCATGGCTTCCGACGAAAACCGCAAAACTTCGCGCTCCGCGCGATGCATTCAAGAGAATCTTTGATCAAGTACATTATTCAACGCGAATATAGAAACGTGCCGTATGATATGTAGTTCACATATCTTTCGTCATGCATACCTTTGATACACCTGTTGCACACGATTCATGGATCTGTCAGAGAATAACCCTTAAATGAGGTATACGACTATGTTACTTGGTTGCAAAGTGTATCAAAGCTGTACTTGCTACTCTCTCATATTTATACGATGGCACTTCAATATGTTACTGGTCATGTAACGAAGGCATTTTCCGTGTTACATAACACTGTATCGATTCTATGAAGCGTGGTATTTATTCTGAAAGATTTATCTTACTTCTATTGAATTTATTTATTCTTTTAACATATTATTTAAGAAATGTTTCCTTGGTGAAATACTATACAGTAGTATCCTTTTATGTAGATCGAGAGTTGAATTTACGAAATTGTAAAAATGTGTCAGCAATAAGAAATAAATTTTCAAACGTTCATCGTCGAATAACTGTGTTTGTTTCGATACAATTTTTAATCAATTTTATATAATATTTTAATTGTAATTGTTCTTTACTTATTAAAAATAATATCTAAAAAGATTTATAAATACGAATTCCTCTTTACGAACGAATCGTTACATTATAAAATATAGAATAAATTATATTAAGTAAATTATATTAAGATGAACATCACAGCTCAGCAGCATTGTGAGATAATTGTTCGCGCAAAAAGTTACAGATTGCGTATTGTAAGTAATAAAATAAACCCCCGATGTTCTATATTGTTCTGAAACATTCGAAAGTTCTTCTTGCGACATGTGTAATGAAATAGGATAAGATTTGATCGACTTTACAGATAGACACTGCGCAGAGATGTTTAATAAATTTTTTCAACACAATTCTGCAGTCTGGATTATTTTTTGATCAAGCATTTTTCTTCGTTCTCTCCTAACTTTCACTCTCTTCTGATTATTAAACATGTTCTTTAATGTTCTTCAACATTTCTTTCGAGCCACATTAGAAAAGTGTTTTATTTTATAGCCTGCACGTATTGATTTCTAAATAGAGAAGAAGCTTGAATGGATTTTAAATCAAAGAACATGACAATTTTATTTATATTAACAATATAAAAGTATGTAATAATTGAGTAATATCTGATTGTAAAATAATATCATAACGTTCCACTAATTCTGTCAATTCTAATTTATTATGAGCTATATTAAATCTTTTTTATCCTTTTATTTTCTTATATCTGATAAATAAATGTTTATCAGTGATATCAGTAAAGCAAATTAAAAAAAAATTAAATTGAATGTAATGAAATGACATGAAATTTATGTAGTTTTTTGTTATGCAATTCAACATTTAGCACAGAGATATCTACAAATTATATTTGCTTGTGCGCTTTTATCGAATTTTCGGTCCAAGTTGATTTCGTTGATATATTCGACATTGTCAAAGAATATTTATTGTCACTAGAAAATTGGTTATAAATTGCCAAGAGATTTTTATATCGCGCGTTTGTCAAGGTGTATCACGCAATATAATAATTAAGAGAATATAAAGCAGATTTTTAAAAAATTTATCGTTTTTTGTTATATCACTTATCGGGTTATTTATACGTATTCGATAAATCAAGCAATTGTAGAAAGGATTTTTTATTATTCTTCTCCCCTCACGATAAAATATATGTAGAACTCTAGGAAATTAATAAAAAGTTTAATTGAAAATTTTTCAATGGAATTTAATATCGAAGGCTTCCCTCAATTTTTCGTTGTATGTACCGATAACTCTCTCTTTCTCTTTTTCTCTCTTATTTGGATTAATAATGCTTACTGAAAAGCTTGAGGTAAAACTGGGTTATACCAAAACTCGCATGAGGTCTTACAAATCTCAGGAAAGGATATTGTCCCACGCCGATCGTTTGATCTCGTGTCGTATTGTCGTCCACAAGAGATTTACCCCAGCACAAATTATTCATCAGATGCTGGTTTTAAAGAATAAAAACTTAATAGAAAAAAATATATCACGTACTTCAATATACAACATCGCGTGCGTCCGTCGCACCAATGATGTTTAATTTCGTTCTTGCGACGAAAAGTTCCGGGAGAACGATGTAAGAGCGTAACGGACATAAAGTTATTGAATAAATTAATTAACGAGACATGTGCGAGATAGCTCTTGTGTTGCTTCCGTGGCTTTTTATGAGTTTCGAAAAGTAAGTTCAGTAGGCACCTGACGTGCGATGTGTCGAGTAATAAGACCTCACGGGACATTATGCATAATGCATAACGGTTTTGCGATCGTGTTTCAAGAGCTGTTGTCGTTGCGGGGCTGTTACTATTTAATGAAAATTTTCCTTACTTTATGACAGGCTTAGTTCGATTTCATAAGTTGCGCGATCTCTTCTCTCGAGATATAAATCTCGTAAGTAGTAATCTTGTAACCGAGACAAGATTGTACAAAGATTCTCTGTTTTTCTTCATCATATTTTATATCTGTTTCGTCATTCTTAAAAACATTGTACTTCTCTTATTGACAGATTGAGATTCGTTCACTGCAGTGATAACAAATTGAACAAATAACATATTTGTTTGACACAACATTGTTTTGACACAATATTACTTATTTATTTAATTGCGTATATTACATAATTCCTAAAATGCGTGTAATTCCTAAAATCATAATTATAAATTGTTAATACCTGCAGTGAGATACGCACGTTTAGTTGATACATTTAATTAATTCCTGTCATCATCCCTTTTCTCTCATTACCTATTTCAAGTTATTTATGCGTATATAAATAAATATATAATTATAATTATATTATGGTATTACGCAATATGTAAATTGGAAAGCTTACTTAACGAATTATTCGATTATCTAAAATTGGCTAGGAGTACTATTATTTCTTGTGGAACTTGTCATACATTTTACATGAGAGAGAGAGGAACAATAGAAAAGCCACTTTAATTTGCATTTTGAATTAACGGTTCAAGTTAACTCGACCATTCAATGGTATAAACCAGATTTAATACCATCAGACAGCTATTATTTAATCTGTCTTTAGGAAACATGTGCTTTTTGCAGCTGTACCTCCGATACGCGTTTTAATTTATATGACAGTCAACAGCTACTTGTTAACGCAGTTTACAATCAATTAGTTATCGAAAAGTCCTTGTTTACTATTAATTATTGTTTACTATTAATAAATTATTATCAACAATCTCATTATATATACATATATTTACTGCTATTTATATTATTGTTTATATTTATATTTTACAATTCGATCATCTTTTTAAAGGCAATTCAAGTTTATGGTGTTTTTTAATATTCACGTATTCTCATGCAGATCAAAGACGTTCGTATAAATATCGCATTATAAATTTTATAATATAATGTAATGCAAAATTATCCTGTAAATAAAAAATGCATTGTTAATGCGATAATTACAACTGTTCACGTTATAATATAAAAATAATGGAACTGAGTGTCTCATTAGCTATGCAAAACAACCGCTTAATTCTCTTTCCCATTACCGACGAAAAATTTATTATTCGAACAATCGCTGGAAGGAAGACAGAGTGTGCTAAAAGGATTTCCTATCTGCGCGCATATGTTCTTGGAATTTTAAAGATATACGATTATATTGAGAGATAAAAATCATGTACTGAAAAGGACGACTTTAATCCACTTCTGTTTCCGCGTTATCTTAATCAACTTTGTCTTTATGTCGTATTTCGAAATTCACATACATTTCAAGAAACAAACAAAACTTAAACAAAAATTATGATAACAATTTGAAAAAAACGGAGTTTTCCAAATTCTTTACTATTTTCTTTATATTGATTATTTCCTTTATATCCATTCCATATTAATAAAAATGTTACGTGCTAGTTTCCACAATAAGTAAGTATTGTATATTTTATTTACTTAAAAAGCAACAACAATTAAGAAATAATTTAAATTATATTCTTAAATACTTAAATTATATTCTTAAAATTTCTTAAAAAAATAATAGTATTAAATTTGAATAAAAAAAGTTTGCAAAAACTTGCACTTGTTACACATTAAAAAATTTAATTATTTGCGATATGCATCGCTGAATCAACAGGTTTTTATTATAATCTATTATTATAATCGTTCTATTATTATAATCAATAAAGAGTTTTATATTCTTTAAATAGTATTTTTCTCCAATACATAATTATAAAGTGTAATTATGAATGATAAATAATGTAAAGTTTATTGAGTTATTTGAAAAATATATAAAACTGATATAAACTGATATAAAAAAAACTTTGAGAAGTTTCTCACTAAAAAAGTTGAAAATTTGTGAGAAAATAAATCCTCCAAATTGTGTGAAAGATGGTGAAAGATTTTTTATTATAATAAGACAAAAAAAAAGAAATTTATGTGTGTGTGTGTGTATGTGTGTATGTGTGTGTGTGTGTGTGTGTGTGTGTGTGTGTGTGTGTGTGTGTGTGTGTGTGTGTGTGTGTGTGTGTGTGTGTGTGTGTGTGTGTGTGTGTGTGTGTGTGTGTGTGTGTGGCATGTATATATTGATTAGATACCTAAAAATATTATTTTTGAGTTTCTTTAAAGAATAGAAATATTTTTAATAAGACATTACATTACTTCAGACTACGCCATTTAAATTTAGATTATCATGCAGACAACCTGCAAATATCTGTTTCAACAACATCAAGATTCATCTGCTGTTGCAATGTTCCAACGGTGTTCGGGCGTGTCCGTATATACATCAAATTGATTTACTACGAGCGAAGTGCTTTTTCCGACCTTGCGACTTGTACAGTAGATGTGGATAATCTTGATATCTTGATATCATCTTTAATTCAATTGCAATGCCCGAAAAAGATAGCAAAAGATGCATATATATATATATATATGCGTATATCCATGCAGACATACATACATATAATGTATAATATCATATATTATATAAATTAAAACTGTATATACTTATATACTACAAATCAAAAAGTATTAATTTGTCAGTGTACATAACGACGTAATTGTGTATATTAATTTTCTGTGTTTGATGCTAAATATTCGCACACGTTAAATTAAGTAACGCATTTATTAATTACATGCAGGATAATCCATTTATACTGTACAGGTATCGACGTAGAAAGATTGATTATATACCGTCTACATAATATATCTTAATTAGAAAATTAATTAACCAAACGTTTTTGTAATCTATCCGCGGCTTATCCAAATTTTGATCGAATGACTGAATATAAATTAACGGATATATTCTTAACAGTATTTGTAAGAAAAATAAGAATATTTAGTTCATATTATATTGAAATTATTTGGGCTATATCTATTAAACATAAATTTAAATTATAGCAAGATGTACACATAATGTACACAAATTGTAGCTATTCTATTTGAATTGATTTTAATTTCTGTCATGTTACGTAAATTTCAGGTAATACAAAAAAAATATTGATGTACCTTTTATTCATTGTTATTTATGGGGCTTTTGCGCGTCTAATGGCAGATAAAGTTGCTTCAATTTATGACATTGTGCGTTTTGCTTCGAACATAGATATTTTTCAGGTCCGATTGAATTCTATTTCTTCTGGCAATTTTATGTCGTTCAATTGTCTAGGCCAATCACATTTGATGAATTGTACGGCGTTTGTGTCTCTGACAGATATAAAAAATTAATAATATCATCCGTATTAATATATTTAATGGTGTTGTACGTATTTTTTTATTTATTATTAAATATATTATTAAATATATTTTTTATATTCAAAAAAATGTTTTGAAAAAGAATTCAATTAAATAACAATAATAAAAACAATAATAACAGAAATATTAAACTCATTATACTTAACTTTTACTATGTAATTATGTTCTTAAATAATTAAATCTATTTATTATTTAAAAGAATATTAATAGATATTTAATGTTTGACAAGTATACAGTTACAACCAATTTCAACATCAATACGAAAAGTAAACTAAAAGTATGAATATGACAGCACAATTACATGATTCAGTTTAAATACGATTCATTCTATAATTGTTAGCTTAACTTAGGTGCAAACAGTGTTTCTGCGAAACATCGCTTCATGTAAAACGTTCTCAGGCTAATTACTTTTTACGTCCCGAGAGAAAATATCGCCACACTGTGTAGATTTATTTCGCTAGAGAATTGTATTGCCTCTATACGTCAATTTATAAAAAAAGAAATCAATATAAAATAAAACAATCGACGCATTTATTTTTTATATATTTTATGTCGTATCTTTATTTATTTTTTAAATCTGATATTTTGAGGTACATATTATAATTAGATATTATAATTAATGTGAACTCTTTGATACAAAACAGGTATAAAGTAAAGTTGTAATTTTCTTGTTGGTGAACTTCAGTTTTCGTATGTGTCATAAATTTTTTCTTTCGACAAACTTTCATTGCATCCTAAAGAACTTTCGACTAGCACGCGCGTATAATATTTTGTGACCTCTCCGAAAAAAGATGCCCTATAATCTTAACATCGCAAACTTGAAGCTATTACTGTTCTAAGTACTACCGTCTACTTCCCCCATGACGATTTAACGAGATAAATTTGCGAAGATAAATTTATTCTGAATTAAAGTAGAATGGAATTCTTGCCGAAATAGAAACCAGAAGATTGTTCAATTCTACGTGCGGGCACTATCGCGGGTGAAAATTTACGCCCCGTCGTTGCCGTCGCGGCGCCGTATAGTCAAGTGCTCTTTTCTTTATTCATGCTTCCACGATTCACGAGCTTGTTATTGCAAAAGTTACTACGCCAAACTTGTTGCATCCGCACCTCGAAATCGATTAGTAATGTTTCGCGAAGAAAATGACATGATTGCGAATAAGTGCATCGCTTTGCATTTTGCATGTTATAGATTGTAATCGAATTGCAAGCAATTATTACGTTAGAACAAACGCCTACGGCTGAAAATAGAGAGTAAAATTTTTTGTAACATGTTAATTGGAAAGAAAACCATCTATCAATAAAAAGAATTTGTTAATACTCAAATATAATTTTTCACGATGTTTGTAACATATAAAAATTACTTTTACAATTCCATGTTTTCCAATGGAATGTCCTGAACGTCCTGAAAGGACCAATGCACAAGAACGCTTCTAAAGCACCAGGAAAGCTAGCGTCTCAAGCGGTTTACTTTTGTTGAAGTTGTCATAGCGACGCGTTCGCGAAATTACATCCATTGCTGCGAGTGTTTTGTCCTAACGTGGAAATAGAACACGAACGTATTGAAGTACCTATCATTGGGGCGATGCAAATCTTGTTAACAGCTGCTTCCTATAAACAGCATTGAAGCAGTGTCCAAACTTCAGCAACGATCCAGTAATACTTGGTAATATTCGCGAATCCATTTATGTTAAATCAACAATAAACAATTCATATAAGATTATCGCAACTCTATGTACAATAAATCATCGCAATCACTTATTGTTAATCGGTAAAGGACTTTTAAAATTATTATTATTACTATAAATTTTTTACTACAGGACATCTCCTTATTAATTTAAGAATGTTTGAAAATATAATAATAAAATAAATTTAATTCTTTATAAAAGAAAGAATTTTTCTCTTATAAAAATATACATTTTGATTCTAATTGTTAAATCTTATTATTCTTCGTTGACATAATGTTATATCTGTCTAAATTAATTTGGCATAAATAACCATTCGAAATTGTACTAAGCTTTAGAGTTAGATGAAACCAGTAATTCCAATCCAGAGGGATGTTGATCATTTATCTAGCGATGTTATTGCGTGGACGGAATTACGTGTCCAGCATTATGTTATATTGTTTGGAACATGTGTATCATTTACAGTGAAAATTATTTTATTAAATAATATTATTTAAGATTCATATGTAAAAATAATTTTGTAAACGTAAAAATATTATTATGATTTGCGTGCTTCATTAAAAAAGTAATTTCTTTTTGTAAAATTATTATTTGCATTTAAGAATATATTTATCATTAATTTATTAAAGCAGATTTAAATCTATTTTAAGTGTATTTTTTCGCTGTTTTATTTTATACTTTTATATATTTTTTTATTTTATTAAAATATAATTTGTAAAATATATTTTCATCACATTTGTCAAATTTCTAAAATGTACATACATATTTACAGTTAATTAATATATTTATATATAAATATTTATATATAAATCTTCTAACACGAACATTTTATGTGTATGTATGTTTATGTTTAATAATATAAAGAACAAAATTTAATATAAGACAGATTCACAAAGGCTGTCTTTTGTTACATTTTCCAAAGAATTCGCATTTTTCGCGGAAAGATTCAAACATAATGTTCCTTCTATCGCAAATAAAAAAGTTTCAAGTTTATATTGTTCCTATCTTCTTTGCAATTTATAATTTTATTAGTTATTTTTTTATCTCCTCATGCTAATACTTCTCTTTTATGTTTAATATTTTTATATCAACCAAAACTCGCGTTTGTAAGATAATGAAAGGAAGCGACGAGAGAAATCCTCTTGACGAGAATCCGGAGAAACGTGTTTTGTATCATTCTGTACACAGATGCGTGCATGGAGAGAGAGAGACTATTCACCTAGACGATTTCTTCCTTTTACAAAGCAAAAATCAGGACTTCCTCGTGATTAAATGGCGTAGCAGTTGAACTCACTGCGGTTAACTTTACGAGAAGTCGGTCTTCTATCTTCCCTTCCTGCTAAAAATTCAGTAACAATACTATTCTCGGCAATTGCCACAAATTCTTTAGCTGAAGGAAAAAGGAGAAGAGATAGAAATGAGGTTCCTTAAAATTTTTATAACTCAAGTGCACTTGTAGCAAATTTCTCACCATTTTGTTTTCTTCTTTTTTTTTTAAGACTCAACTATCCTTTAGTAGGAAAACCCACTCCTTTAGCATAAATTCTCTTTAAAAGATGTATATGCTACCTAAAGATTGCACATACATCTTTTTACGTCAAAATATGCAAGCGTGACTTGACTTTCCAGACATGACTTGTGTATTTTATTTTTTAGAGGAAAAATCTGTTACATGATACCTAGATGGTAGAAAATAAATATCATCCTTACAAGCAAGATCGTAGCATGGAAACGTGATATATTAATCTATTCCTTGCGAAATATCAATATTGGAACATCCGACATTTATGACGTTATTTTTCTAAACCGATTTAATATTTTTGACGATACGTTTTTGTTAAGTAAAATTTTGTATCTGAACAAACTTAACCAAAGTATGATTAAATTAATTAAAATTGTCTATTGTCATAGTTTGAAAAGGAGCAAACAATATTTCATATATTATGCATCAAAAAATTACTCAGTGACAGAAAGACATAATTTATTTGTTATTAAATTTGTAAAGTGGGAAAATAAACAATAATCAGCAACTGATTTCATAATACTAAAATAATTGAAACTTTGTTTATTAACGCCGTAACATTATCATAATTGGTAAATATATAAATTTCATAATGTGCTTAAAACTATGTAGTTTACAAGCAGCTTACAAATAGCTTACAAATAGCAGCTTTACATACAGAACTTACTTAAGAAGTTGATAAAGAAGTTGATAAAGTGCAACGATAATCTTAATGATGAAACCATTATAGTTTCTCCGAGAGTTATTAAGAAAGCAGCGTATTTTGCAAAAATTTAAGATATTATGATATATATTATCTATATATATTATCTATATATATATTTACTTTAAATAATGCGAGAAAGTAAATAGATAACAATAGTTAAAGATATATTTTTCTGCCAATACGTTGTAATATTTTTCGCATCAGAATGGAAACGACAATGGAACTATAATTTATACTACAAGAAGAAAGAGAAACAATTCAGATTACACAATTTTTTCTTTGCTCTCTCTTATATTTTTAATGTACATGATGTAAATTCTCATCGAGTTCTTTAAGGTCAGATTCCAGCGTTTCCTTCTTTGCGCTTAAATTATTCATCGTATGCACTCGTTAATAAATTGCATTTTCCTAGTACTAGTATAATTTAACGTGGAAAATTACATTAAATTTCCTAGCACACGGCGCCTTTCTTCGGTTAATTATCATCCTTTAACCTTCCTACGATTTCCATCTCGCGAGCCTCTCATTGCTAAGTGCTGGCATTGTATATTAACCATAGCCCGTTATATATATAGATGCGATGCTACAGCTACATATATAATTTACATAATATACGTACCATAAACACTTCCATGACACAAGCCGAACACAAAGTGATTAGTCTGTCATAATATATACACATATACATAAACAACATATATATATATATATATATATATATATATATATATATATATATATATATATATATATACACATAGACACATATACACATATACATAAACACGCATTATTGTATTAAAAGTACATATACTAATCGGGAAAGTGGGCTCTGATAATTAAGCTAATTGAAGTGATGAGTTAATTATTCAATATTTATAAAGGGCGTGACGATAACGTTGGTATAAACATACATACATGGATTGATTCTTCGAGGAAAAATAAATTGAATAACGAAATAAAATTTTTCCACAAAGTTTTCTTCAAATAAACCAATTATGAAAATTAAACGAATAATATATTATCTTTTCTAAAACATTTTATGCGTGTTTATAATATACAATTCAGATTTACTCGTATACAAATAATTATTTTCGGATTATATTTTCAATAGAAATAATTGTTGTTTTTATTATTTAACTCGGTATTGTTATTAAGTTTGTATTTAGAAGCAAGACAGTTAAATGAGTCACTTTTCCAATTAAGATTTGCTGGTACGAGGGATATCATCTTGCCAGAGTCGATGTGAATTAATCTACACGTTAGATAACGCCTCGTAAACAACCTCTAAGCTACAATTGCCGTGTAACGGCGGATATTTTTCTATCTATGGTCTTATCTAGCATAGCCACATTACGAACTTTCCTGCAGATTGCAACTGTCACGGCAGAAGGACACGATAAATTTCTTACCCCCAATTGAACATTATCATAACTTTCGTGTGTTACACTCACCGCAATAATTTCGATATGCTATTTAATATCAACGAGATATGCAATTAGTACTAAATCACAAAACTACACTGCAGAATTCAATTAATAAATTTAATATATAATAATTAAATTAGTAATAATAATATTTATACATACAAAATTTATAATGTAACAGAATATTTTCAAATTTTATTATTATATATAAATAAAAAAATAAAATTTATATATTGATTATTTATATATTTTATTTTGAAAAAAAAAATTAATTCGACAATTTTATATTAATTAATTTAATTGCGTTATTTGTTTATTGTGTTGTGTTCTCTCTCTCTCTCTCTCTTTTTTCATCTTTTAATTTCCATTAACTTCCATTAACTTCCTAACAAAAGCAGAATGAACATTACTTCTCTCAAAAACAGAATGAACATTACTTCTCTCTCATCGAGAAGTTAAGCAATCCCATCAGTTATCGCTTTCTTACAAAGTCGCTCTTACAATCAGCAACAATGGAACATTTTAACTCTGTAATAAATTTGTGCCAAGGATTGCCAAAGAGGTTCGTCGATCACCACCAATGTAATGACATCGAGTGGCGCAAGTTAGAAAATCACATCAGAATACAAAGTGCTTCGGACATCCGGATCTTATTTTAATGACATTCTAATCTATCTTAACTCCGTATAAAATCAACTTAATGTAATATAATTCATATTTTGCTATTTAAATAATTTTATCTTTTTTCATGGCCAAGCGCAGTGAATTAAGACGCACAAATGCTTGGGAACTTTTCACGATTTCAAGACAAGACTTTTATGCGCCCATATAACGACCATGAGGACCATTAACGTGAACGACGTGATAAAATTTTACGCCGTAAGGAATACGTGTCAGAGGCAGTGTAGTTAGATCCATCACTGGTAACGAATGTTCTGTAAAGCATGTATGCAACAGATGCCGTTATAATCTTGAAGTAGAATTGTGATTTCATTTTGACACACGAGACATTTTGACAAGTATTCTTTTTTTAATATTTTTTTATATAAATACATATGAAATAATATCAGTTCAAAAAATTGGGACACAGAAACAATATATATCTGAAAAATAATATATACATAATATAATATAAAGAATGTATTATATTATCCCTTTATAATCATATTTTTCTAATATTGCTTCTTTTATATTGGAAAAAACGATTTAATAGGAAAAATAAGAGAAAGATTGTATTTAGGATATTCATAAATTGGCCGCGATTTCCATTGGAATTAAAGAAAAATTAATATTATATCTAGCTACAACCAATCCAAATCCTAATTATGATGTGTAAATTGTGGACTACTGCAATTACGTTAATATTTATTATCGCTTAATTATACAAACAGTAAATCGATGAAACCGAAACTAGTCGTTCGCTTTTACGTATTGTTCCCATTTAAAAATTTTCTTTATCTCTTAAATTTATATCTTCATTGGTATAATTAAAAGTACATATAGCTATAGTTTCAAATATAATATATAAACTTAATTAAAGTAATAATAACGATAATTTTATAATTATACATCAAACAAATCTTTTTATGGTTAATGAATCAGAATTCTTATTTTCTGCGATAATATAATAACAAAACGCGATATTTACGATAAACAAAATTAAATCTTAAGTAAAAAAAGCATTCAACTTTACTTGAAATAATAAAAATAACAATATTGCGTGGATAAAAATAATATTATCGATTTTATTCCAATATTTTATTTTATCCACATTGCGCATTTTTATAATACATTTTATTAATTACATTAAACATATAGAATTTCAGATGTGTTTATATGCATTAAAGAGTAAATTTTATATTTTTTTTCTTTTAATTTAAAAAAATTTTTTTTCTTTTAACTATCCGACAAATGTATAATTCTTCTCCTCTTCTTCTTTTTCTCTTTTTTCCTGCTCGTTTATTTGAAAATTACATACAACATATTACATATTATATAGAAAAACAAATTTATTTTTTTATTTATAAAAAATAACAATAAAGAGATATATAATTTTTCTAAAAAAAACTAAATATTAAAAAAGATTTTTATTTTAATTTTATATTAAATATTGTATATTAAATTAATTAAATTTTTTCTGAAACGTTTATTGTATTTTTAATAATAATAAAAAAAGAAAAATGCTTTAAATGCTCAAATTAATAATTTATATAAAATATAAAAAATTTATAATAAAATATAATATAAAATATACTGTAATTAAAAAAAATAAAATTCTCCATTTATTTACTACTTACATTTATTTATAATCATAACTTAATAGAATTGAATTACAGAATTGAACTTTTTAAAACAATAAATTAATGTCTTTATTAGTCACAGGATGATCTCTGATCATGCGAACAAATCATTTCTCGATCAGAGATTAAAAGATGGTCAGATTATTTCACGATTTAATAAAAAAATCTCATACATGTTGAATTCATGAAATTTCATAATGTTTCGTTGAATTCAAGCCCAATTGAATTCCACAAAAGTCATTGTAAATACTGATAACAGGAAGAGCTGCTGGAATGTTAATAAATTTCGTCGCGCTGGCGCAACGGAAGCCAAAAAATTCCAAACGTTACTCTGTCCCAGCGGAATCCTGGCAACAGTTAGTCGATCTTATCAGCTTCACTGCTATGGAATAGATATATGTTTCGCTAAAGAGCCAAAAGAGCCGTGAGCATCTCTGGCCGCGGAATAATCTGTTTTAATCTGTACACTTTGCATTCGTACGAAATACATGTCTCATCCGTGAAACTTTATAGCGCAGAGATTATGGCGATTGCTTCAAGAAGCTATAAAAAAAAAGCAACATATCTCACTGTGTGTGATATATTTCATTTGTGTAGGTATGCACCGCTTATACGATATGAAATATCTGTGCTGTAAAATAAATGGTATAAAACACCAAAGTAACAGAGCGTTCGATATAATATCCTCACGTACGAGCGTATTTTTTCCTCGTAGAGCCCGGAATACTAAAGGAAATATTTTCTGACGCTAATGCAGAATATACGCCGGTATATTATGTAATTTCCATGGAACGTGTTGCGAATATTAATTCGCATTTGCAAATAATTGTACAATTTATTGAAGGTAGCGCATTCAAAATAAATCACGCGTAAGTTTAAGAAAATAAGCATTTTTATTTTAAAATAATAATTACAAATAATAATTGTTGCAATTATTGTAAATATTTTGTAATACAATAAATTTCTCTTTGAACATCCTTTCTAAATAATCGTTTATATGAAACGAATAAAATGTGAGAAGAAATGTGAGAAATTTGAGAACGATTGCGCGATTAGTATATATACAGTCTGGATATAATCGCGTGAGTGCAAATGCAATGCTTTACGCGATTCTCAGAAGAATAAGCGAGTGATTTACTTTAACAGGGTCACTGCACGTTTACATGTATACACATATATAACACATCACCTACCGCGTGATAAGGGGCAGACGGATAATAAACTTATCGCGTGGCAATCGCAATCAGTATTCAGCAATCCAATCCAGTACACTAATAAAAAAAATTAACTCTCATGAAAAGTACATTCTGAACAATCTCACAAACTATTTGAACTAAATATACATAATGGCACATGCAATAAACTTATCTAACATCTAGTTCTACTTAAAGCACAAAGACATATGTATTTAACCTAGAAGCTATCTTTTATGCAAATAAAACCTTTAACAAAATATAAAGAATAGATAAGCACAGAATGAACAATATAATTTGATCATTTTTTTGTTTTCTTGTAATAGGATGACATATATTTTTGTTAAATAATTTAATGCAAATCTCTTATACTTCGTAATATACTTCTTATAAGATTTTTTTCCAATATCTTTAAAATTAATTTAAATTTTTTCTTCACTTCTCTCTCTCTCTCTCTCTCTCTCTCTCTCTCTCTCTCTCTCTTTATCTCTCTCTCTCCCTCTAAAATTATATAAAATTATATAATTTTTTCCTTTATCTACCTCATTTGCAATAGCATTAATCAATTAATCAGTAAGATCAATTTAAAATATTCAATAAAATATTCAATAAAATTTGTAACAAAAGTATATTTTACTATATAAATTTTTGTTGAATTATTAAACATTTAAAAGTAAAAGAATGATATATTATAAATAAAATTAATTTTTATCGTGATATCGTTAATAATATAACTTTTAAAATATTTCGGCTTCTAGTCGCCCCTCCTAATAGTCCGATTTGTAATATAAGAAGTTACTTTAAGAACGAATTTATCACAGAAGACCAGGCTATTTGTTTTCTTTTCGTAAGTTAATGTTTGTGTAATACCTTCCAGATTCTTTCTTCCTTCGAGGTTCGCCTTCACGATAATTCTTGATGTAATTAATTTATTGTTAGATAGAGTACGCTTGAGTATCACTGCAATTGAATTTGTGCTGGATTCCTGATTTCATCCATTACGATTGTTTATGACACAGTGTGATTCAATGATGAATAATCTCATATCAGTCACAGCATAGTAATGATACAATAATGAATGAAAGTAAATTACAAATAAATGAATTTGGAAATGGGTAAGAGAGATCTTTTTTTTCTGAAAACAAGTAATCACAGGCAATACTAAGTAAAACATATTTTGGAAAAGGAAATCTGATATGATTCGTGGTATTGAAAAATTCATTATTATGTTGTCTCAAAGCTGACTCCATCAAAGACATAGTCGTTTTGGAACTTGAAGCTATCCTGCTTTTAAAGCTGCGCCTCGAGCTAATATAAATTTCGCGTATGAAATTTCTCTCTGAAAGGAGGAATCACTGCAAAGTCAAGAGTTGACTTTGTATCTGTATAATGGTCGCTCTCTTGTCCTATCAGGGATAATAAAAGCTGGCCAGATTTATTTTCCAGTTTCGCTCCGATTTCTTTGTTGAATTCCTATTGACTACGCAGCATCATATACCATTGTATATCCATTTGTAGCGACAATTCAAACATGAAAATCGATTGATCCTTTAGTATAATCTTACGCAAAGCAAATGGAGGCAATCGAGAGGAATGAGAGACGAATTGTAAGCATTTTGAACTTCAACCATGCCTCGTTTGTCACGCTCGTGCTGACGCGTTGTGGAAATACATCAGCTTTCAGTTTCGCTAGAATCACGCCGCTAAATGCGTGTTTCGGATTACTTTGATAATAATGCTTAAATGAACGCCATAAATTGCATAGTCGTACATTCTTGTTATCCTTCCATAAAATTTCGGTCAAGGCAAGTGGACACTACAGGCGAAAAAAAAATCAAAAATATCTACTAAAAATAGCAATCTATTTACACATATAAAATCTCAGAAAAAACGTTGCATAAATTTCATTAAACATTATTTCTCAAAAACACAAATTTAGAAATTTCATTCAAAATAAATGACATGATATCTTTTTCAATCTTAGCACATAAATTTATTTTTCTTAAGTTCAATACTTTAAAAATTTTATAGCAAATTGATTATAGAGTGTCTTTATATATAATAATAATTGAAAAATAATGATCTTTTTATATAAGTATTTAACCTAAAAAATATACATTTCTCTGAGAGTAATTTAGCTCAAATGTTTATATATAAGATACTATTTGGAAATTCATCTGAATAGATCAACATTTCCATTTGCTTTACGCTTCCTTTGATCTTTCATTCGGAAATTATTACATAACTTAAATATAATGTGTAATGTGTGTGCATTTGTTATTGTTAACGAACTTTTCTTATAATTTAATTGCTGTATAATTAGATTCGTCTGTTAACACCCAGTAAAATTATCGAAATTTTGCAATACGCTAGCAAGAAAGCTTTTAAATATCTTTAACTGCCAATATTTATTATCTAATAATAAATGACTATAAAAGTAAGTAGAAATAGAAGAAGGATTTAAAGACTAGATGAAGGATTGAGAGATTAGATAACGTAATTATAATTGTTATAAATTATGATGATAATGTAATTGTTATATATGGCTTTATAATTGCCTTTTGATCAAATTCGATTTATTTAATCTAACTAAATTACAAGACTATTTGAAAAATTCATTTACAAGACAGACGTCTATAATTCTATTTAATGCAATGTACTGTTACAATGCCGAGTGCGATCAGAAAGCTCGTTTAAATCCTGAATTTCCGTGAAGATTCGAGGTTTATAAATCCTAATTCGTATTTCAAATAGTCGATTTCACAAATGACTGGAGGTCGTCCCAATTTTTCAGAAAAATGTGCGCGGTGCTTGGATACGTACGATTTATCGTCTTCTCTCTTCTTTCTACTACCGTTTATGGGATGTACTTGGGGGGTTCTTTTACTGCTCGTGTTCCAGACAGGTACACGTCGTTCACAGACAGGTACAAATGGTGGAGGGAAAAAGAAGGAGAGAGATCACGGCCGGAGGAGAGAAAGATGGAGAAAACTGTAAAGGAGGAGTCAAAAAGATACGAAAGAGCTTTTTCGGCGGGCGTAAAAGATATAATTTGCTTCTTTTCCTCACAAGTGAATATTCTACTTTAAATTGACTATCGTAGCCTCAAGGAACAAAAAGGAAATTTGATATTATATCGAGTATATTGTACATGCATTGTATATACCATATAGCGTATTGTTGCATTAAACATTAAACAAATCGATTTTTCTTACTAAATTTACCATGGCTTATTCGAACATACACTTCTGTTATACGAAAAGCAATTGCCGGAAGTAATTTAAATCAAGATTGGAATGATACATAATGCATTATCTGATGATACGGAACTTCCTTTAATCCTTTAATCCTTTGTTCCAGTAAATATGCAATATTGCGATCCCAATTAAGTTAATTTATACCGACATGTTGTTTGTAAACGCGCGGAATTTCCGAGCGGCAATTCCGAGCCAAATGTCGGATGTTCTAAATCTCAATGCGTCAGCTAAATGCAATATGACAAGGAGAAGATCCTATTCGTCGCATTACGTCAATTCCAAAGTCGTTTAAAAAAGAGGTATAATCGTTTGAGAATAATAAGAATTGATCTGGTTTTCTTCTTTCAGCCAGCTGGAAAATTCTTGATCCTCTTGATCTCCCTATTATGAATTATTAAACGCAGAAAGAGAACCATTTCAAATGTCGCTATTTCAGTAATTGCGTATCTTCATATCTTATTTAAAATACATGATTTTATTATATTCATCAAAACTGAATGTACTATTAAAGAATTATTCGATGATAAAAATTTCTTTTTGTTTTATTGTGTTTTATCATATTTTAAACATACTGTTACTTCAGCCGTTTCAGAAATTATTGCTTCCTTAACTTTGTAAAATACTTCCATGAAACCAATTTTATTTTATTGTATAAATAAATTATTTAACTTTTATTTATTATTGCCATGGATTTGCCTAGAGATATATTGCGATGGAATAGAACCGCATACATCGGTTTTTCTTTTACGTTATTTTTTGTACGCTACACGCAAGGCCATTTCTTTTGTACGCAGCTGACGTAATGAATTTCGACGTATGCGGCTACAGTGTGGCTGTACAAACTCGCGTTTATGTGTCTGAAAGGGATTCCACCAAATTCTAAAATTGCATTACACGCACACACTTGTGTGACCGTGTTTAATTACAATTCCTGACCACTAGCTGTGTAGGACTATCGACTGAAAATAAATATCTAGACTGAAAAGTTTCAGATTTTTTTTAATTTTTACAATTTTGTCTCCAAGAGAGAAATTGCCTTGGGAATTTATATTACGTTAAAATTATGGAGGCTGCATATGTATGAAACAGTGTGCATAATGACAACAAGTTTGGTGCGTACATGGGAGTTAAACTTGTTCGTAGTTCCAGCTTATGTATAGAATCTTTGTAAAATTATAGATAATTTAGTTCAGCAAGAGAAATGTATGCTCAATGACATATTATATCTCAGAATTAACGAGAATTACTATATTTCATTTATTGTTCTTTGGTTAATTTAAAGTCAATTATCGATTAATCAAAATGTTAAGATACAAGAAACTAATCTATCTTTATATAAAATAATAAATCATAATTCAATCTACTTTAGATTGAATTAAAAAAGTATGATATAGAAAAGAGAGAATAATATAGGAATAGAAAATACCATAATGTTTTTGATATCTGATTTATAGAGGCGATCGAAGATTAATGAATATCTTTTTTGTTAAAAAATATTTTTTTAATAAAAAAGTACTTATTAATCTTCAATCGCGTCTTCTGAATTTCATCATATTTTATTTTAATTGATATTTTTTTAAAAATGTAACTAAAATAAAAATTTTTTATTATTTCTTTATAAATATAAAAGTAATTGAGAAAGTTAATATGTAAATTTATGTTTGAATGTTATTTTTTGTGGAAAAATATAAAAATGCAAATATTCATCACATTACTGTTATTTTCATTGATTGTAAAGTATATATGCAAATGCTTTTTATCGTATAATAAATACAAGTATTTTTTTCTAATAATTGTTTAACGGTATAATCTACATATGCACATTATATCAAATTATTTTAAATAAATATTTCAATTGCATTTGTCACATTTCTTCGTGGTTTCTGTAGAGGCAGCACGTGAAAGAAGACAGGATTAGTTAAATGTTACAGCAGTTCTCGGTCGAGATTGCCGCGAGACTGTTTATCTTGAAACTCTTCTATACAGATGGAAGCACCTATTCCTTCAAGAATGCTTTTATCGTTTCCATATTTATAATATTCTAACCAAAATTCCTTCTGCTTGCTATGCATACGGCGTTTTGACATTTAACATTAAACATTAGACCTTTATTTTAAATTCGTGATAAAATTTAATGCAATCTCCATGATAAACGAATAAAGTTTAGGCAGACATTAATTAACAAATAATTTATCATTCAATTTACAGATATATTAAAGTTATTTTTAAATAATTATAATTTTAATCTATTTTATTTTAATCTATTAGATAAAAAATATATTATGTATAACATATTTATTTACATATATAAATTAACAATAGACTTAAAACAAATAATACGTTCAAGATTGCAAAGCCTTTGTTTAAGCTAATAAGATTAAAATATATCTTATTGTCTTCAGAAAATTAAAGCATTCCTGCCGTGACAGTGATTTTTAGCGTTAGCATGATTTTTTATATTTTATATTCTCACGGAAGTAAACGAGATTTCGACCGTAAGAAATAGAAGAGCCTCTCTACTTAAGTCAGACTGAAATAAATCAAAAAGATTAAGGAAGATACAAGAGTGGCCAAGAGTAACTTATAACGAGACTCACGTCGTCGCTGGTACCCCATAATTACTGGCGCCGATGAAAAAAAACGGACGGCCGTCGTGCAGCCACCTTTTAAAAAGGTGTTAAAGTGTGCTTTGTGCTCGTGCGTTCACGCGGGGTAGGTGTTAATTTAAAACAAACCGAAGGATAGTGCCGATTTGAAATTCGGCCGCCGTGTACTTTTATTCGCCCTGAAATTCAACCAGCCAATCTTCAGTGGCGTATCGAAAAAAATTTTCGCTTCTATCTCGGATATTAGCGATTTGCTCGATCTCGCATGATTACAACAATGTAGATTAAACATTTAAATTGTACAGGGTGTCTCTCTTTAATCGATATAATTTAATTTTTATTATCATGTGTTAGCTAAATACGTAATATATATATATATATATATATATATATATATATATATATATATATAATAAATCATAAAAATCATTTATAGAAATATATTTATTTTTATAGTTTCATATCTATAATACCATAAGGTATTATAAATAGCTTCATATACTGTTTGATACGCAACAATCAAGTTATCGCGATATAAATAATACTACGTATGTTCTATACGTAGTAATGTGTTTATAAAAAATAAATCCTTTGCAAAATTTCAAACTCGAACACGCCACTGCGACAGCAAATTTTCGTATATAACATGTAATCAGCACAGCAGTTTCGAACCAATTTTTTTTTATGTTTACCTCCGGGCAGTGTGGCCACCTTCCCTTCGCACCTTCCCATTTTTTTCTCATCACTCAAAGGTGATTTTACGACTCGCGTTCACGAAGCGATGGGCAACGCCCTCCAGAAAATCTAAAGGAAGTTGATCTAAAACAACACATAAAAACTACGTGGACGACAGGGAAATTATTGTTTTTATTGCCATCAAGTTGTATCACGTCGTTGTATTAAGCACGAATTATTTGTCTTTCGTGTCATTAATATCCGTGATATAACTTTACTTATCATTACGTTACGAGAGAAGGCGTAACAACGTGCACAGGCAATTTTTCATGTAATCCCGCATTCGATAATAAAAGAGATAAGATGCCCGACTTTCCAGGCAAGTCCCGAGCGCGTATCTAATTCATTACAGATTCGATCGATCTTCCTCTTCGATCGTGATCCAGGCGCTAACGAGACAGCTACGGAGCCATTAAGATCCCCGGCTTATCACGATCGGGATGCAGCACGCGAAAAGACTCGTTTTCCAAATTGAAAACCGCGCCGATATCGCGACGGACAATCGGCGAGGCGAGTATCTGCTTGCTCTCTAATCGCCAGTTAGTCCCGAGTCCGAGCCGCTCCGCGATCTGCCGATTTATCGATCCTCCGGAATTAGCATTCGAGGCGTGCGGATCTCAGCCGCGGATCTCTCTCGGAACCGCAGCCACGTAAATTTTAGGGCTGCGTACGCTCGCAACTCGGGGATAGATCTCACCCGTGATCTATGCGTAAATCATCATACTCGCTGCTCCGACGAGTAGATCACGCATGATACACATACATACGTACGGAGTATACTCCGTGCGTATACTCGAAGTATACAAAATAATAAATCAAGGAGCATTAATAATCGCAGTATAATGATGGCTCTTGCGTCTCGAAATTCGGCGCTTCACTTCGGGTTCGATTACTTCGGAACGTAAACCCGTCCGGCGGATGAAACGAAACCCCGCGTGCATAGCGTCGCCCGGCGAGAAAGAAAGCTCTAATCCTGCGGCCCCACGAAAAACAGACGAAGCGCGTGGCCATATTTTACGGGCGGGGGCGTGAAACGGATAATTTTCGAAGGAAGCAATATCGGATCGTATATCAGGAACGGCCGCCGGTCGGCTTCAAATTATCGGAAACGAGGGCCAAAACTAATGGGCCCTCGTTGGACCATTTGGCTCCTGCGGGGCACGCCGATGCTGATTCACGCCATTCCGCTCGCTATTTTCGCGCCGCACGAGCCGCACAAGCCAGTCGCCTCTCGTATCAGACACGAGATATCCGAGAAACTCTATGCTTCGCCTGAGGGGAACATAGAAACATGGGAGAGAATACGTTTATGTTATCACTTTTTTTCAATTTACTGCAGATTACATTCTCAAGTGCGTGGAGATCAAATGCAACTGCATATTGCGAATTGCATATTGCAAAACGATTGCGGAAATCTACACGCGATCGATGAACCGTAGTCAGTACTACCAGATTTGATTGTTGATATATTTCCACGATATGGTATCGCAGACCGTCCCGGCGATTGCTGCCTGAACTGGCATGGTGAGTATCCTGAAGTTCACATCCGTGTAATTTAGCGACGATAGCAAGAAAATCGGCATTCGATCCGACATTATCCAGAGTAAGCCGCGCTTCACCTACGGGCGGTAAAGAGAAAGCGAGGGTAAACGAAAATTATGGGGCTTCATAGGTAATTATTCTGTATTATGAAACCCAGTGCACCTTGATATCTGCTGGGAATATCAGAGCCTCGTCATGCCTCGCGACGATTGCCTGATTGATCGGTGCGTAAGGTAACATAGAATTCCAACAGCCAACTGCATTCTGATCAATTAAATTGAAGAACTGAAGTCGGTTCTCGTCCATTACGGATGCGGTGCAATGAGAAAGCGGCCCTCTCGACGGCAACACCTATACCACATAAAAATAAATAACGAAACATAATAACCACCATAACACCATAATATACTCAATTTTTAACAGCAAATTAGATTCAAGAAAAAAAAATTATAAATTAACCGACATATACTACATATGCTACATATATGTGCTAATCAAATATAATAAATTTGGATTTTAAAAAATCATAAAAGATGTATTAAAAAGTCTTCTCAAGTATAAATTTTAAATGGTGTAAAATGATATTCCATTCCACCTTTTAAAAAATATAATACAAATAAAATAATAATAATTTTATAACAATTAATATTATCAAATTTATAAAAGAAGATAACATAAAATAAAAAAAATTATTTGAATAGGATTGTTAAATAAAGATATTAACAAAAGATACCTGAAACTCGTGATAACTGTTTTGGGATAATTGCTGATCTCTCAGAATCCTCGTAGAGACCGCAAATTCTCGATAACTGCTAAGAGGATGAAAGAAAAGCGTTCGGTAGCCATCTGCTAATATTGGCGACAGACTCATTCCAAAAATACCTTCCTCTCCCCATTGAAAGTTTAAGCCTCCGATATTATAATCACCCGCCAGAGGATCCGGCATAAAGTAGCTATGCGTTATTCGCCAAGATGTATTTTGTTGCCACGAATATACGATCAGGCCATAGCCGAGTTCATCAGACATATAAGCGAAAGCGTCATCGCAACTGCCTTTCCCCAAATCAACCGCGATATTAGCGATGAAAGTGTTCTATGTAATAAAACAAAAAGTCAGTAAAACGCTTAAATCGGCTAGACATTTAAAAAATAATGGAATTAATATATAAATCAAATACGAAAAGTATTATATATATATATATATATATATATATACTTGATTGATGTCTTCCGATCTAAGTTTATATTGCCTCAGCAGTTTGTCTGTGGTCAAGTCAAACACGTTCAAAGTATAAGGACAGACTTGTACAGTCGTTTCAGCGATTCCTATTGTTCCAGTGTCCAATACCCACAATCTATCACACGCATCAGCGTGAATTCTAAAGAAAAATATTTTATTAACATTAAATAAGGGAAAGAGAAAAAGACTTTTTAACACATTCGGATTAATGAAATTTTTTATTATCTATCTATTATTTTTTTATTTATCACCTGTAAACAGTGGTCAATCCGCTACGACAAACACCAGCCTTATTCTGCGCCCAATTCGGATACGGTATAAGCTTCGGCGATCTACCTTGATTTGCATCCAGCGGTATGTAATTCAATGTAGATGGTATTCCTGCAGTACAAAATAATCTACCATTATATTATCTACAAACGCTATAATTATTAGTATTATTATTTTTGAAGCCAATAACAATCAGTATTCAAACGTTACATGTCGGAATCATCGATACGCGTTCGCAGCTAGACGGTGAAAAAAAAAATGCAAGATAAACGTAGGGAATGCGCGAAAGGGAGGAATTGCGAAGAATCCGCGAAGGTTTCCGAAGGAAGTAAAGCGGTGACGGACAGAAAGGGGGTAGAACATTAAAGATCTTACACACAGCGTGCCGCCGTCATTGTCCGGTCTTTGTGCAACACAAAAAACGGTGGCGCGCGCCAACGTATATAATAAACATGAAGCGTGCAAAAAGAGTGGAGTGAATAAAGGGCAGCAGGGGCTTGAATAAACCCGTTCCTCGCTGTGCTTCCCTCCCGTCGGGGAGCAGGGAGGGGGAGCAGAGAGTGTCGGCGAGACCCGGGTCCCGTGAAGGTGGAGGCGGAGGTCGACAAAGACAGAAACGCTCCCATTGAGCGCACACTCGCGGTTTTCGGTGCTTTTTGTGCTCGCGGGCCGGAAGTCGTTCAGACGGGAATCGAGGCGTGTACCTCCTATGGCGATCTTCCGCGCATTATACCGCCGGCGTCTGCTTCCGGTTCATGACTTTGAAGCGTCGCGTCTCGCTTTTTTTTTTTGGCAAGAAGCCCATTTGTCTGTCGCGTCCTAAGACGTTAATCGAGACAATAGCAAAGCCATAATTAATGACTAATATATTTCGGACATTTACCATCGCGCCATCGTGGTACCGTGACGAACAGCTTATTCCTCCAGATTTCGATGCCGACAGGCAGAGAATTCTCCGGCACGTATTCGCCACTTGCTATCGCTAACTGTCGGCTGCGCTCGTCGGGATAAGCAAAGTCCATCTTTTTCCAAGTGAATTTCTCCAAAAGCGGAGCATGTCCAAATTGCATACTCCATATTTGAATCCCATCGACGTTTCTGCTCCATAGAAATAAGAAGATCGAAACGAGGACGCAATTCCAAATGCAATAACTTCTCATTTTAACTCTCCTTCGATCTCTCCCTTTCTGTATATAGAAATATATTTATCTATTATATAAAATATTATTAAAAATATTATGCAATAATTCTTGTTAAAAAGATAACAAATAGATAAATAAATATATTTATAAATATTAGGCTATGTTCCATATATAAGCATACATTAATGCTTATTATACATATGCCTATATATCTAGGTTTTTAATTAGATTACGTATATTAAGTGCAGACGTAATAATTTCTAAGAACTCTTTCTGAAAAAAATTAATTACCTATGTATACGTAATATCTAATATCTTAATATACGTATGAGCACTTATCGCGTTTTTTGCATTACATACACCTACATTAATATTGTTCAAGTTAATTAAAAGATATGCGCACGCGCGTATGAGTATTTGCCTACATGTGTTTTTGATTTTATATGACAGTATTTGCGAAAAACGGAATGCGACACGACGTAATTATCCTGACATTATGTAAGTAAAAACAGTTTTTAAACGTTTTTAAACGACATCATTTACATGAGAACTTTCGACATCCTAACCAGTTCTAATATATATCACACGAATGAATATTACGATATATTAATATTTCTTAATTTGGATCATAAAATTTACGTAAAAACTAACTTTCTAACGTAATGCTTTGAAACATAAATTGCACGTTAATTAAAAAAAAATGTCTAATGCTTTCAAATTTATTTGTAATTAACAAACTAAATCTTCTGTAATGATAATAAAAATGATAAAATATATATATTAAATTTAAATTTTAATAAATATATGTATATGTACATAAAATAAAATGTCATTTTGTACAAAATAATAATAATAATAATCTGTATCTTAAATTTCTGTTTAATTCCAATTTTGATGATTAAACTAAACGACCTTATTTATTATTCCTTTTGTGTTATCACATATTTATCACATTTATCCAACGAAAATATACATCAGTCCGGATCTTCAGTCACACTTAATCATAGATATAGCACAGGTCAATGTTAAAATTCTGAATATAATGCGCTGAGAAAAAAACGGAGATAAAATTTCTATATTCTAAGCTTCTAATCGTTAGTAAAGTTGTTATTGCTGTTTCGACCCTAAACTGCGTGTTCCCGTAAAACGCTCGCCATATATATGGCGCTCAATCCTATGCGAAATCATGCCCCATACCACGTGGAAACCTATGCCCCGCATACGGAGAGAAATATATCTTGGTATCAGTGCGCGTATTTACGTTCATGTACTTTCCAAGCCGTCAACCAGTACAGATATTGCATGCACCTACATTTATGTACTTCGACGCGTCGATTTAGCCGAGTGGAATGAGAAATTTCACGCGTGCCTTAACGTTTCGGTAATTTATTACTTCTGAATTTAAAAAATCGCAAATATCCGATTAAATATGCATGTTCTGCCGAACATTGTATTTAAGTCACAAATTTATCGACGTAGAAATCCGGCATCGATTATTAAATGGTATCGGAAATAAAATTATTAAATGGATTATTAAATGGATTATTAAATGGATTATTAAATGGTATCGGAAATAAAATTATTATTCATTCATTATTTAAAACAAGTTACAGGAATCTATTTCCTTTGTCTATTGCCTATGAATATTATTTCATCGTTTATTGTAATCTAGTCTTGTCATCTAATCTTCGCTTAGAACGCCAAAAGAAGTAATTTTCTGGCTATTAAATAAGAAGTAATATAAGTGTTTATTCGAAAGTCTAAATAATTAAGATAGTTTATAGTTTTATAATTATAGTTATATAATTGGCACATAACATTACAGTGTAATTAAATAGCCGTAACAAATGGCAATAACGAGTTAGCTGACCGTGCTTTTTCCCGTTTTTGTTTGCATTGCCACCTCGTACTAAGCGGCAAATACGCGTTGCGAAGTAATTAGTGCCACTACATGTGATCAATTTTGTCGTAACTACAGTTCGGACAAACTCATTTCACAAAACGACAAGGCAACAAGATCTGCAAACGAAATTTTTTTTTAAATCACAATGTGTCTCGATCGACGCATTCACGATCGATGTAAGACACATAGTCGTTATTTTGACATTAGTTGCGCAAACGGTACGATTAAATTGAATCTGATAGCGATTTAATTAAATTCATAAATCTCCGGGGCGCCCCATCCGGGGGAACGTCGCGGGCGCGCGACGAACGTGAAAACGCAGGCGGGCGTTGCGAGCCCGTTCGGGAGGCAGGAAAGTCATTCGTTAGCCATAACGAGGTAACGACAAAAAGCCGCCGTCTGTCTCACGGATGATCGGCTCCCGAGAATAAATTCCCGAGGGTACTCCGTTATCTTCCCGCGCGAACTGACGGCTGAAATTACGTTCAGCCCTCTTCTCCCTCTCGCCCCCTCCCCCCGCTCCTCTTTCCTATCCCTTTCGCCCACCTCGCCGCGTTTCATTAATCAGCACGCCCTTCCTGAAGGGCGCAATCAGAATTCACAAAAATGAATAATTGCCAACGGGTGAAAAATATTATTCCGGCTTAATTATCGATGACGCGCGACATTAACGGTAAACCGAATTGCAACGTACGTCCGAATTAACGCGCCGCGTTATGGCGAAATGTGCGACTCGCTGCCGAGTAATTTAGCGCGAGACTTCTCGTCGAGAAGTTCTTATTTCCAACACGTTCGATTTGTGCCGTAGCCAGGAAGTATTCGTATCTGCTTATTTCTACGTAATTGCCAAGCTTATATACGATGGTTAAAAGTTGCCAATAATTTCAGGAAAGTGAACGAGATATAGTAAATGTATAATTTAGTATTCCATTTGCAGCAGTTCAATCTTCTACGTTAACATTAAAAAATTCAAAGGGCTTCCGGTCTATTATCGTTAAAAGTGTAAACAGTCTATAACGAATAAAAATGAATATGAATAAAAATTACATTATGTCAACTTTGCGTTCCAATTTGCCAATACTCGGCTTTATATTTATTAATGTCAGAAATACTAAAATTGCGTGACGCGACATATATAACGTAGTAGTCACGCCTGGCTAATTTTAATCGCCTTTTGTCTACGTTCACTTTTTATCATTGTCAAAATGATCTCTTATGCGGAAAAAATATTCAAAATTATCAAGTTACCGATAATACGTGTGTAATAATTGCTTTAAAATTTAATATATTTTCTTTCGCAAACTATATCTATAGATTTTGCATAATTTAATTAATTAACAAAGTTATGCAGTTATGCAATGATATATAAATGAAAGTTCACGATGCGGGTCAGTGCACGGCACTGGTTTTTATCAATCATCGTTAACTCCGATTGGTCATCGTATATAATCTACTTGTAACTTTCGTCATAGCCGCAAAGTTAATACGGAGCGACTTCGTCAAGTCACTTTCCTGCGATCGTAGATCGCCCCATCAAGGCTAGATTGCTTCCCGGATCGCTCGCCAGCTTTCTAGTTGACATGATAATTTAAAAGCGGCCACACGCGCTCGAATATCCTCGTCGCTCAACATTTCTCATCAGACGCATTTTATAAGTTATTAAAATTTCAACACTTTCAAAACTTTGCACTCCGGTCTCGCTTGAGCACACTTACAATTAACAAAACAAATTACAATGAAAAAGCAATTTTAATATTTGCATTTTGCAAAAACTGTTCCTTTTTAAAAAAGAACTGTCGCATTAAAGACCTCGAAAGTTTTTTTCGTAGAGGACGTATTACTATAGTTTGCCAAAGCTGGAAATTGGAGCGGCTGGTAATACCGCGGGAAAATATTGTGAGTATTCACTCGATGTTATACGTATAACATCACCATTATGTATCCGCTAATTCAACCACACAGCTAATTACACGGTTGGTGTTTCGTGGTAATTATTGGGGAATGTACATAGCACGGCAACGCTGATGTATTATAAGAGTAATTACTATGTACACCGTATCAATGTAGTGCAACCTCCTTTTAAAATGTAACTATGATCATCGCCGACGCTTAGCAGGATTTTATGTTTAATTATTTTATCTACCGCGGCGCGTAATTAAATTTTTCTCTTTTCTTTGCAAGTGACAAT
The DNA here is from genome assembly GCF_055798465.1 of Pogonomyrmex barbatus. Classification (NCBI taxonomy): domain Eukaryota; kingdom Metazoa; phylum Arthropoda; class Insecta; order Hymenoptera; family Formicidae; genus Pogonomyrmex; species Pogonomyrmex barbatus. Next base: position 13,315,307 of record NW_028297116.1, read on the forward strand.
AACGATATTATAAATGATAAAATTGATAATAATGACAATATACATGATAATATTGATAATACTTTATATATTAAACTTATAGTCTTAATTAAATAATAAGTGACTTTATTTGCATGCCGAAAATAAAATGTTAACCTGATAAATATTGTTTTACATTTCCGTTTGATAATTTTTGTGGTTCATCGCAACATGCAAAACACGAACGAGTGCACAGTATTTTATATGCAGTACTCGTTAATTTCATTTGCGCCACGCGCTCGAGAATAAATCTCTGCCCCCAAGCTCGGAATTTTACGTACAATTATCGACGTATTTGGCGAGCGGTACCTCTGAAGGTCTCAGACAAATTGCGATCATTAGTCTCCGGGATCTGATTATAATGAAATAATTGGTGTACGGTCCTCCTATCAGCTTTGTATGGGTCGCAGCTGCAAATTGAAGGGAATTCAACGGAATAATGGTGAGGGCCGCAAATAAAACAATAATAACACGAATGATGCGAGGAAAGTTCGTCATTTGCGGATCCAATTGTACAACGAAAAATTAGCAGTTCAGTTCAGACAATCCAACCTCGTTTTCATTAAGTGAGCAATTGTAGATGTACGAGTAAGAAAAAGGGTTGTTTTCAGCATTTCAGCAAGTAATTATTTCAGTCCTAATGAATGTCTTTATAAAAATATATTGGTGAAATATATTTAATGATATAAATAGATGTGAATTAAATATAAATTATTTTTCAAATATATATATTGAATTCAGGATTTCATTGATTATGATGATTACTCAAGGTAATTTTATTCTTGTACTAAAACTTAAAAGTATTGTTCGACTAAATATGAAATGTATTTCTTAGAAAGAGATGAAATTAGTGGCAACGCCTGAACTTTCAGCAACCACCTTGACATCAAACAAGACGGGTTGCCCATGAGTCCATATCAAGCTGGTTTAATGACTGAGTAGATTGGTTTCTCCTTTTACAGAAATATCATGTTATAATGGAAGCAAACTGAATAAAGCATTGGAAAGTAAAATTGAAATAGAAAGCAAATTTCATAATGTGGCATGATGATAAATTTATGTATCGTCTTTAGAAATATATATATATATATATATATACATATATATATATATATATATATATATATATATATTATGTATATATATATATACATAAACGATTATGCAATCAAAAAATATTAATTAGCTTTTTATTGAAGTTGTTACTCAATAATTAAAAAATTTCTATTAAACATAATATGGTAGCATAAATTGACTTTTAAAACTACCCATAGAAACTGTATAATAAAAGAAAAAGGAAAAGTGATATTGCGCCTTGCAAGGAACGAACGTTCCTTGTAATGAAATAAAAAGACAAAAAATCTACAATCTGGAATCGTGGCACGTGTTTTTGCGTGGCTCGCACTTTCTGGCACGCGCATCGGCTTTACATCAGTGGGGGAGAAACGCCCACGAGATTGATCGCAAGAGGCCTACAGGGGTGTAAGGCCAGTGGGTAAGGAACTCACCGTTGTTGTTCAGAAGACACGAGAGAGCATATACCAATATAACAAGATTTTCTTGATTGTATTTTTTTTCATTGATTCAATTAAAAAAAATAAGACAAGAGAAAACGAGAAAGTTGAAATCGGGCAGATTCTACTGCCTGTTAGACATAATATGTGCATTCATTTAAATAATTAACAATAATATAACAATAATAATAGTGGTAATAGTGATAATGCATGCTTAAACTATTATGATAATCAAATAAAAAATAATTAAAAATAAATCCAGATCGTTATTGTGCAAAATAGCAATTCATAAAAAAACTATTCATTGTTACAACTGTGTTATACAAAATCGTATACTTACGTTCTACTGCTTCTATTGTAAGTTTCCCGTGTTAATTTTTTAATATGTTATATATATTGTATTCAATACTATTTTTTGGCTTCCACAAAAATATTATGTTACTACGGGCAAGAAAAAGGGCAGAGAGCTTGGCAGAACGAGGCAGGTGCACAAGTTTCATTTCGTGTCCCGACGAACAGCCTCGGTTTCGTCCAAAAGCCACGGCGAGCTTCAAGTCTTCGCCGTTAAGTCCTGAATCATTTCTCGCACCTTGCACCGAAATCTTTACGAAATGACAGAAATAATTTTGTATAAATAAGATAAGAACTGGGTACTAATCGATAAAATTTACCGTATGCGAAGAAATCTTCATTTTCACTTAAAGCAAAAATGTTTCCACTTAAAAACAATGAATAAAAAAATCATATTAATCGATCACGTTTAATTTAATATTTCTGTACATATATTAATTAATAATATTTAAAGATAATATAATGTGAAATAGTAATATTTCTTCTTTTATGAAAGATCAATCATATCGATCAGCAATAAAGTTCGATGTTTTTTTTAACAAATTAAGAAAAAGAATTCGGCATAAGAAATCCGTGCTGATCGCGAAGTGTACAGGTGCACGAGCTAACGAGCACAGCCTGTTCTTCCAGGTAACATAAGAAAGAAGAAGAGAAGAACGAAATCGAAGAGAAGAAGAGGACAAATGCGGGGAAACAAAGATCAAAGGCACGAACAGCCAGAAAAGTGAGGGCAAAGATAAGACGGAGACAGAGAAGAGGAAACAATTACGCGTGAAAGAACCCGAAGGGAGATTATTATCAAACATCGCTGATATGAGCAAAAGGCAGCGAGAATATTAAGGAAAGAAGAAGCTGCGAAAAGCTGCGAATGCTGAAAACATTGATGATCATCAAGGATATTCGCGAGCTCTTTGACTAAATAAGTTTCTCTCGAAAGAAACTTGATGATGTATCAGCGAATGGAACGATTATGGTTCTTTTATAGACATGATGATTTCGATATCAACTTGTAACATTTGAAACAGTCACAATCACCCCCTTTTTCCCTCTCCTCTTTTAATTACTTCAGAAACTCTTTAATAGTTCAATTCATTACTGACAAAAAGATAGTCAATCATTTTTAATACGGCCACTTTTACTCCTCCTGAATGATGAGGGAGGAAAGGAGATAGTAGCGATCATTGTTACAATCATTAGGCTGTTAGTACATCCGAGCACTCAAAGGAGATCAACGAATTGTGGTTCGCTCTGAGGTAGATAAAGCGGATTGCCTCGCCGCAGATTCGACTCCGATGAAATACGGTTTGTCCAATTAAGTCACGATAAGATCGCCGCGGTCCTGGGTGGCGAGTTTTGAAACGACTTCATTAGACTACCCATAAAATTCATCGGTAAGCCGTGAAACGGTACCGAGGGGCACTGGTGCCCACGCGGTGCAGGTTAAGGGGAGAGACAGGTGCCGCCGCGTGTCGTACATCACTTCGGGAGGTATACCAGGTATACGTCCCGGGGGAAACGTCTCGATTTCCACACACAAAAAGAAATGATTAGAGCTTATTAGCGATGACATCTCGACCCCGAAGAATCTTGATGGAGGCAAAGCGAGATTCTTGAGCGTGCACGCGGCAGCTCTGACCTTTCGCCTGATATTGTCTTCTTCAAAAATAAGGGAGTGTGATGTAAGAAAGAAAATATTTATTTATAATTTATTTTTATATTCATACTTATGATATAATTTATATATCGTTATATTGTTGAATAACATAATTCAGTTGAATAACGTAAATTCAAGACATAAATATCTCATAATCCTAAGAATGATGTAACGCTGAAAAAAATTTCTTCTTTCCAATCAGATCGATCTTTAGTCGACAATATTCGACAAAGTTCAACAAAGCGATTCTGAGAGATTGAGAAATATATTATAAGATTAAAACGTTTAAATATGTGTAATAATTAAATAGCGCACAACACGCACATTATTTACATTTTCCGAATATGAAATTATCTAGATAGAAGGGAAGAGAAGAAAGAGAAAAAGAGGTAAAAGGTAATTCTTTCAAATTGCACAATTGCAATTCCATTGCAATTATGCAATTACATGTAAGAGCAAGCCTTTGTCTTTTCTTTCCCTACGTTAGGAAACGAGACCGCGTTTGCGGGGATGCGGATAGATAGAGACGTTTCAGCAAAGGAGTAATGATACAGGCGGCTGGACACGCGCGCTCGCTCGCGCGCGAAGCTTCCGCAATGCCGTTTATATCCAACCGGTCTCTCAGCGGCACCGACGAGTTCTCGGCTTCTGTTGCTTTATTTCGCAGAAATGAGATCAAACGGCCGGCCATCGGCAGCGAAATTCGTTGCCGCCTCGATGAAATTCGACGCGCGCGGCGCACACTGCCACCGCCCAATAAGTTCCCAAAAAGGCCGTTGTTTTATGCATCCGGAAGAGATGATCGCGACAGATCGTAAAAAGAAGTGTATCAATGAATAATAAAAGTGGCCGCGCGCGGACGTAATATCGAGGAGAAGAGAAACGGACCTCCGTGTGTCGAAAAGCCGCGTACACGCAAAAGGAACCTGGCGGCTCTTGAACCTGCGGCTTTTAACCACCACGCTGATAATTAATATATCTGTGTGTAATTATGTGGAAAGATAACTCGTTATCTCGTAACTGCAAATTTTTAACATTTCTTTTCTCTTTCGAATTTTATCATAATTTTCACGATCGGTTTATAACGTGACTTCAAACTAATTTATGTTGAGATATGTAGTTATATACTTCTATCAATCACGATTTGCATTACAAAAATTAGGAAATATATTTTTAGAAATATTATTTATATTAATTATATAATTATTGTTAAATTATTGTTAAATTATTAATTTATTGAGAAAAGAAATAACAATTACAACAAACTACCTTTGCTAGAAAATTGAAATATGTTTATATCAAACTTTCTTATTTATAATAAGCTATTTTGCTTATCAAGATAAAAGCAAGTTGCAAAAGTAATACAACGATGCGCAGTTTGTGTGTTAGACAGAATAAAAGAGTCGACTATTAGGCGACCGAACAGCAAGTGGTACGATGAACCCCACATTTACCTTCATTATTCCCACGTGACTCGTTGAAAATCTCACGTGAAACTCTAATGAATACTAATTTCGAACCGGATTCATCCAGCCAAATTTCAGGCCTTTTACCAGGTAAGGCGATAAAACTCGAGTTGGGAGGCGTTGCGTGGATTCTCCGGATCTCTTCGCGGAGAGAGCCTTGAGGAAGAAATGCCATCTCACTTACGCCCTTCGCATTCCACGAAGAGTCCCTTATGCACTCATCCAATTTTCGTGGTATCAAAATTCATGTGTAACACTCGCTTTTATTTGGGACATATCATATATATCTAAGATAAATAAAATCCATTATGTGAAAAAATACCAAATGTTATAAAAAGTACACGCACACACACACACACACACACACACACACACACACACACACACACACACACACACACACACACACACACACACACACACACACACATATATATATATACTATACATATTGTGATAATCCTACAGATAATCTTGTCATCCATTACATGAAATTAAGATAATTCGTCGTCTAATTAAGTATAAATATCATGCAATATTTCAAACGAATAAGATAGCAACTCAAACTCGATTTGGCTTTGTGTTTTAAATATCTAGAAAAAGACATTTAGCAAAACATTCAGCGAAGCATTTAAAAAATAAACCGATCTTGATCGCGTGGCATGAAATCGGTTTGCATCAACATGTATCAACTATTTGTAAATCATACCTTTGATTTCTTGGTATATACGGCGCTCTACTTTGCACTAGGACATCAACGCTCTGCCTGAAATAAGTGTGGGCAATTATGGAAATTGCAACAGGTAATGAAGAAAGAGAATTGACTTTCTTCAGTAAAACATACTCTTCGGTAATTACGTCTTAAATACGTCGGTACAATCAAACAAACGTCGCATTGACGAGAAATGCGTCATGTTATAAAAATATATGCAACTAGTTCTAAATTATTTACAATAATTTATTGTTGAAAAAAATAAATATTTGAAACAAATTGAAATTTTTTTAACTGCTCAATGCCCTAAGAATTGAAGCATAAATGAATGACTGTAATTATTAATTTTCGACTTTAGATAATCGCAAAACTCCTACAGTTAAAAAGTTTCTTGAACAGTTTAACGCGAGGATTACCGCGCGGTCTAATTAATTCACGCGAAGCGAGAAGAGATTTCGTCGAGTAATAAGGAATCGCGCCGCGGCGGGTCCCGAGAAAAGGGGAGAGAAATAAGTCGAGCTGTAAAACCTGCCGACTCCGCGGTACCTTGGGCAATATAGCGCTAATTATGCAAAATAAATAAAGGCACGTGCACCGCACATTCTTAGCCCCCCCTCCCCCTCCCCCTCTCGCGCCTTCTTGTCCATTTTCGATCGTCGCTCGCACGCGATTTCAACGACCCGGCAATTACCGATCCCCGCGTAGAAGAGCATGAGAATACCCGGCTCTCTCTCGAGAGATCTTGCCCATCTCTTTTCGTTTCTCCTCCTCCGGCAGCTTCAATTTGGTTCACTCCGTTCGCGCCCAACGCATACGCTGACTCCACGCTCGATTTTCGTTTTTATCCCCCTTCCGTCTTCCCCTCATCTTTCTTCTCCTCCTTCCTTTCCTCCTTCTCCTTTGTTTCGCAAATCCAACCGATCGCGAAGCTGGTCTGGCAGCCTAAACTCCCAACACTTTGCCGAACTACGCTTGAAGCGCAACGTGCACGCCAGATTCCGAGAATTAAAAGCGACGTACTCTATAATTGAAGCGTTGGAAATGATATACGGGCAAATTGCACTTGCTGATTGTCTGACTATATTCCATTTCTGAATGGTACAATTAACATGTATAAGTATGATAAATCGAAATGACAAAGGTACAAAGCAATCGTTATCCACGCGCGCGGATGAGCTAACATGAAAATTCATGTTATGTCACGCAACGTTGTAGAGACGTTATTTAATACGTAATGTACAACTCTAATATGGGGTGTTTTAAAAGAGGAGATCAATCGCTCGAGAGGTGATTGAGGATCCAAAAGCCAGAAAAAAAGTTGGTATAAACATAAATCTGGAAATGCATTGTTTTCGAACTATCGCCATTTTTATGTTAAAATTTCAAATTGTTTTGTTTTCTAATTTTTTTTTATCAAAATTGAAAGAATATATGATCTTCATTTATAACATAATTAAAAATTAAATTTTATTTAAATAAAAATTGTTTTAGTCACACAGGATGCACCATGTGGAAATACAGTGCGCTTAGCAGCAAAACTCCACAGTTGTTCACAGTTGTTCTCTTTTTTCAATTTTAATAAAAAAATTCAAAAGCAAAGCAATTTTAAATTTCGACATAAAAATGGTAATAACTCGAAAACAACGCATTTTTGGATTTATGTTTATATCAATTTTCTTTCTTATTTTTAGATTCCCAAATTTATTTCCTGATTGTTCTCGACTTACGAAATATCCTATAAAAAGAGAATTATTATTTCTTTATGCGTATACTTTCTACTTTTTACATTTGACAATTTATTTGTAGTGCGTATTATAAATTCGCTTCCTGCCGACAATCACGCGATATCTTTTTATATATATATATATATACACTCGCATCCTTTTCTCCCGTTATACAATTCTTTTAAAATGCAGATACTTTTTCCCGATTCTGCTTTCCAATATTACACTTTCTCTCTTGTGTCTTACGGTATCTTTGTAGTATTCTTGCACAAGAAGAATGCAGAGAATCTACAAAACCTACACTCGAGATAGATTACGTGTCTGTGAATAAGACGCAAGAAATAAAATAGTAGGCGGTCCGCGCGTATAATTATGCGAATGATACACGTAGAGAACGCGTTTCCGAAAACGAATATCCCAGCGGTGATGAAAGAAGAACGATGTTTACGTGGAAATGCGGGATCACGTCTCTTCGGCGCCGCGATACGTCCTTTGGAAAGAACTCGAAAACCCCGTGGAACCAAATTAATTCTCTAATTATAGTTCTACCTACCCTGTGATTCCGTTGGGAAGAACATGGCAAAATACTATGTCATTTCGGCAAAAACTCGCGCTAAGATTTGACCAATACGTAGCTAAGTTATAGCTTAAACCTATTTTCAACGTTTCGTAACACCATAAAAACCAGTCAGTGTTTCCGGATAGAAAAATATCATCCACTTAAATGAAATTTTGGTAGACTTCTAATCAAAGAAATTTATAAGCATCATACAATCCATCAAAAAAAAGCTTATATAAGCATTATATTATAAAAAGAAATTAAATTTATTATTTTCTTTCAAGTATACGTAGAATATCAAAATACTTTAGCAAGCAAACAATTTTTCAATTTAAAACGAAATTAAAAGTTCATAAGATCTCAATTAGATATATCTTTCCTCTCTTAATTAAATAAAATTCATAGTGTCATTTTGATCATGTAATGTCATTGGGTTTCAAACATATGCAAACATATGTTAACATAAATTTTTTTTCCTTATCTATAAATTTTTTTCTTATCTTAGAAAACTCATTCCTAATGTGCGTTCAAACATTTTAGTAATATTCTGTATACGCTGAATAAATATAATGACTTTCGAGTCGAGAATACGAACGTACTTCATGTATAGCCTTGCGTTGCGAAAGGATTAGATTGCTTCCGAGCTATAACAGGCTCGGACGCTTTGTTTTATTAAAAGCACTAACGCTCATCGAGGTATATCGATAACTTGACTAGCACGCGAGTCAAATTTACACGCTGAGTTAATCCACGGCACCTAGAAGTATAATTTGCATAAGCCCTTATCCGATCGACGTATGCCGTTACCTCGGCTGGCCGGATACGCTTATCCATTGGGTCGTGCGCCGAATAACACGACCCAAGATAATTATTTCTTCGCCTCGTTCTTGCTTTCGTTCTCGCTGCGCTCATGTTCGATGATCCTATCTGTTTCTCTCCCGCCGCCCGTTCTCGTTTGCGTACGTTCGCACCACACACAATTCGCGTGTGTCGCATTCCGTTCGGCGACGCGTAGGATACCTGTCCGATATCCTTCCGACCGAATTACCTCTGGCGAGCTGCATGCGATGAAGCTAATGAGACTCGATCATAATACCGTGAGTAAAGAGTCGATCTTAATAAAAAAATCATAGCTGAGTGTCGCAGACGAGATTTTGATAATAATCTTGGGCGGATTATTTGCATAAGGCCAAAAGAATGTTTCGAATGCTACGATTGTATATCATGTGCCAAAAGCATATAAATTAATAGCATATAAATGAATCAATAGTCAACTGTCAGATTATATATATATATATATATATATATATATATATATGTATAATATATATATATATATATATATATATGTATATACATATATTAAAATATATATATATATATATATATATATTATACATAAAAGTTTTGTGCTAAGGTAATATATTCACAAAGTCCATTGCAGAAATAATTACATCTTAATCACGGCATCCGTTATTACGGATATTATAGGCATTCAATTTACGTGCATCCTATTACACGCAATTTGCGGCACGTTAGAACCTGTTATTCTATCATTAGCTTGATAACGTCTCCCTTAATCGCTAAATTGATTATCCATGTATTAGAAGACCCTCGCAATCACGTCGATCTCTTCTTACAATCTTTTTAGAACCTAAAGTTTCTTAATGAACATCGATTTACTTTTTCATGGCATAAGATACTTTTTATTAATTCTATCATAATTTCGGTAAAGGTTTATCTATTCCTGCAAGACCATAGTAAAAATTATCAAACAATTCTAATCATAATTAAGTTCTTCTGTTTTCTTTTAATTATAAATTCATTAAATATAAACCTTAACGAATTTAAGAAAAAATATTTGGCATATTATTATGTTTGCTAAATATAAAGCGACGTAATATATTTCGCTGAATAAAAACACTTAATTTTACTATTTATTTTTTTATTCCTTTTATTCGTATATTTTTTATATATTTCTTTCTCGTTCAGGATATATATTTTCTATTGAATTATTTATTATGCTATCATATCTCCCCTCGCGTTCTGTAAAAGAAATGTTCCCATGAAAACAAAATAAACTATTATTAATGTTGTTGCTATTATTTTGGTGCTAACGCCATCGTACTGCGTTGTCCAGTCGATCGTTTGAATTACCACGCGGATCTGTGCCACCCACGTGCACTCGTATGATCGTCCGAGGTCGACGAACGCAAGGTCCACCTTCCTCGGGGAGAAGGTGAAAGAGCGCGGTAAGGGGGTGGCGGGATGGAGTGCGCCCGGTGCACCGCCGCTGCCGCCGTTGCTGCCGCTGCCGCTGGTGCAGGCAGACGGTACAAAGAGCATTATGTACAAAGACGTAAAACGAAATGGGAGCGAGATGCCCGACGGTGTCCGGATGAATGGGGAAGGTGGGGGTGGAGTGGCAGGAGGCCGTGGAGAAGAGGAACAATGGGCACGCGGGACGGTGGAGGAAGGACCAAAAAGGAGGTGGGGGCCGAGGCAGAAACGCACGAGAAGCTACGAGGAAGGGCCGACGCCTCCGGTCGACGGGAGAAATGAACCCTGCGAGAATTGTACCTGCGCCCTACAATGTGCAAAGTAGCCACGCGGGTTTTAGCCGACGCGCGATGCGATGCGATGCGATGTTACAGCATGCCGGTGCATTCCTATCAGCGAATAAACCGACGTCGCTGCGTCGTGTAAGGTTCCCCTGTGCATTATGCAGGAGAAAAGCAAAACATGACCCACGTATTGCGCTCTAGAAACGCCTTGAAATCCAACACGTTGAATCCTCTCTTTGAGTTAAAAAAAAAAATCAAAGAAATTTCAGGGAAGGAAAAATTAGAGAAATTCATAATGAAATTTCATAATGTCGTTATGTCAAGTATATCGAATTACATACAAAACAATTTATTCGCTATGTAATTTGTGTGAAATGTTTATGTGACAAAGGTAATGATTTTTTTTGCTAATTTAACGCTTCAGCTTAGGATCAAATCCTTATGAATAATTTTTAATGTAATTACGAGAAAATAATATTATGTTTCATTTTTTGTTCAACCCTGATTGTCCGCGTTCTAATCACCTGCGATGCATTTAAATAGCCGATATAAGCGACTTCCGAGAATATACAAGAAACGACGAGAACTTGATTTAGTGCCTCGGAGAGTTCTAGTCGAACCAGAAAAAACCTGAGCCCGAGGATCTTTGGTAAATGCAGCGCCGAGATATATATATATATATATTCTCTATATGGCTTGCCCATTTCGAATAGCATATCTTCTATATTCGTCTTTCTCTACCTCCTATAGCTTCCATTTCCTGCCGCAATCACGGAAATGCCGTGTATTCATTATAAGAAATCTCAATTTTGTCGCACCAGATACGATTATTCTTTTATGATATCTAATTCGTTGAACTTTCACAACTAATTAAAAACATATCTATTTGGCTATTTTATTTATATCACATTATATTTCTTCTGTTCTAACTTCTCTTAAGAATAAGTAAAGTTAAAAAATATATATATATATATCTGCGAATCAGTCTGCATTATAATAACATATTTTCAACATTTTTACAAAAAGTTTTGCAAAAACATCACTCAATAATGTATTTAGAGTCAAAATCAAATTACTTCTTCTCTTTCGACACAATGGCTCTCACTTCCAAAGTTGGTGGCACAGGTCGTGGCTCAAAGCATTGAGGATGCATCGCGAAGCAAAGAAATCAAGAAACGATTCGAAGAGTCGTTGCTTTTGGCCGCAATGGCGAAGTGAGCAGTTCCCTCGTTCCCAGGCTCGATCTGCGCCGCGTCCGATCGTATCTTTGCGAGGATTTATTGTTTGGTAAATCATTTAGTCGCTGCCAACCTGCTGCAGAGAGAACCGAACTGACGGCGCACTTCGCAATTCCTCTTTCCTCTTCCTCTTCCTTCTTCCACCTCCGGCCTCCGCCTGCGCTTCGTTTATTTGCCGTCTCCTACCCTTTTGCTTACAAACACTCTTCATTCGAGTTCGATTCGGGTTTGCTGTTGCATTCTACTCTCCGCAATGTTGAGGTTTCTCAGAAGGTAACTACCATTACCAATCTGCCGTAACTTTGTAACTTGTTGTTGCGATTCAATTGTTTAGACAAAGCAAATTGGACAACAGCATCGGCTACAATTATTTGAGGCACGACTGTTTATCATCGTATAGATATACAAATAGACTATCCGTAAAATGTTTCATAGAATCTGATTTATCGTCATATTTCACTATAAGTAATATTTCATCATCTACAGAATAGCCCAGAGCTGCAGTACGATCGCGGAGTATCACTCGATGTCTAACACTAACACTAATAGAGTTCCCTGAGATAGAACTCTAACTCTGAAGTTGCAAGGCTGCGAGCCGCAGCTGATCACATTTCTAAAACAAATGAAAATGTAAATATAAGTCCATCCATACGTCTCAATGAATCTATTTCGCTACTGAGCAAACATGTACTACATCCAATCTTCTCTGTGTTTGCGCGAAGTTATTACACACCTTGACATTATTACTTAGTGGCCCCTTTTTAAGATGAGTTTGTTTTCGAGCAAACCGTTTCGGCGTGTGGGTCGCGCAAACCAATATATAAGATCGTTAATTTAGCATGTGCCATGCTATCTCGACAAAACGCACAAATACCGAACCGTCCTCTTACTCTAATAACCAGTTAAAACTTAATCGATACTCCTCGGTGCGGAGAGTCAAAATCACAAATCAGTCCGCGTCGGACCGCAACACTCTAATAAAGTAACGTTCTTATCACCTATGCGTATCGAAAACCGAGAATGCATTTCTGCCGGGTGTACTTGATCTTTTTCGGTTGCGTGAAGCTCTCAGTCGAGAGCAAAGAGGAGTGGGGAAAAGAAGCGCACGACAGGCACGCGTCTCCTTCGGTAAGAACGTGCTTCTTCCTCCACCTCCTGCTTCTCCTCGTCCTTTCTCCACGACGTCTGAAGGTCCGTGAGGAGCGATTTCGTGGCGCGGGAGAGAGCGGAAGAGCGAGACGAACGAAGAAGAAGAACCTGATATAAGACGGGGAGCACAGGAGAGGACGGGAAAGAGAGAAAGAGGAGCAAGGGGCGGGAGGCAGGGAGGGAGGGAGGGGAAGAACTGACGTGCAACAGAGGCGGGCAATGCAGAAAACCTAACCGTGCAGGGTACAGGTGCATCGGACGATGGCTCTCGGGAATTCGTGCTCGTTCCACCCTCGAGGAATTTTGTCCCTTACTCCTTTTTTTTCTCTCGCCGCTCCGTTCCCGTTCGTTCGTTCGCCCGCCTCTAGTTGCGTAAAATAATGAAAGGTATTACGCTGTGTAAATACAACCTTAACGACAGCAGTCCGTAGTAATTACTGTGGGTAATTATTACGAGTAATTAATTTATCGTTGAGAGAATGAATTATTTATCGGCTGCACAATTTGCTGATCCTAGGTATATGTAACAGCGTTTTTAAAATTATTACTTCTTTAATGCTAAAATTTATATTATATTTCTAATAAGATTCTATTTTATATCCTTATTTATATAAAATAAAATGTGTCATATTTTCTCAATAAAAAACTACAATAAAGTATGAAGGTAGCTTTCCCTAAGAAAAATCTAGCAATAACGATAATCACACACGGAATTCTAAATGAAAAAAATTCAGGATAAACATCATACAATATTTATTGGATCAAAATTCATATATATGTGTATGTGTGCAAAAATATATCCCAATACTAATAATTGCATCATTTGTTGTTTTTCGATAAAGAATTAGATAAATGTTTTAAAAAGTAAACTTTTAAAAAGATCAAAAACAGCATCGTTTATGCATATTTGCGTATGCCAGTTTGAAGTCTAGTTCACTACGTTAGATCTTCAGAACATTTGGTGTCGCATAGCAATTCGTGCCAAGCACGAAAGCGACATTCGGCACGATTACCAGTCCCTCGTATGAACGGTGCGAACGATGTCAAATTAACTCGAGATCACACAAAGTGGCCACACGAAATGGCGAAAAGGAGTCGTGGTAACGACACGAAGTGGCAAGCAAAGGCCCCGGGTGCATCTTAATTCGAGCTTAGACTTCGTTAGCGCCCGACAAACATTGTAATGCCTTTCGTTCCATAAAGCCGGATTAAATCGAGATTAAAGCCGGCCGGGCGCGAGTGGTAATCTAGGTTTAATAGCTAATAATCCCGAGGGATTTTCCAGGAAGCAGTTCGTCGAGCTGCGAACAACTTGTCTCGAATTTTTGCTCGTCACTATGGACCGGCTTACGGAGCCATTGTCCGGAAGTATCGCCGCGCGAAAGAATGGAAAAATATTAATTTCTCGGTTGGACGTCACGCCGGTCATTCTGTTCGGCGTCGAATATAGTGATTGAGTTGTACTTTTGCGGCGATCTCGACCCGACGACGCGTGCCTTGACTGTTGAACGACTTCTCTGTTGAAAAGTTGGGACTTTCGGTCGAACGAGTCGCCAGGTGCTACCGAAAATATCGAGGTCGGACAAGATAATACGCACATTGAATTTGCGGAATGGCCTGCACAATGATTTACAGCCAGTAAAATATTATCTTGCTTGCTAAACGGGAATTATGGGAGATATATATCTCTTCATGTATTTATTTGTTAAACTTTACAACGATAATTTTTAATGACATATTGTTATATGTATTAATAGTATTCAAATTTTATAAATTGTAAATTCTACAATTCTGAGAAAAATAAATAATTTCTAATTTACCCTTTTATCTAAAATGACCTAATAATCTGTATTAATATTCAAATTCTATAAACTGTAAATTCTATAATTTTGATTAAAAAAAATAAATATAATTTCTAATTTATTTTTTTATCTTAAATAGGCTAATATCTTTTTTAATTTAATTCTAATTGCATATAGGAAGTATAGTCTTTATGATAGGACGACAAATGAGAGTATGGGAAATATAGAGAACATCCATTAAGACCGGTTGCAATGTCGAAGGAAGAGGGACTGGCCATTTTTCAAATCGAAGATTTTTCTAAGTGCATCCTCAGAATATTACTACCACACCCTTCTTCCGGCACCTGAATGCGTCGGGGTGCTCTCGATTTTCGAGTGTATTCGAAACACCCAGCCGCTTCTTTTCTTCGCTCAGTTTTCTTCATCTTCCCTTAACGATTCCTCGCCACACCCTCATAAGAAATTAGACCTCTTTTCCCATTTCGCAAGATTTCTCGGTTCATCAACATCAATTTCATGTTTTTGGGATAGAAAAGAACCAAACCATTCAAACTCTTACCTATCTCTCCAGAGTTGAAACGAATTTTGAAAGTTTGTAGATTGCTAAGCTATACTTATTGTGTTCTAAAAATTACGGGCTATTATCTGAACAAATATTTGTTTTTACATTGTTCCCTTTCTTTTTCTATCATAAAAGATCATAAATATTCGACTGCGTTACAATACTTCTAATTTCATTTAAAACATTACTAAAGATACATCGTTTTATTTTATATATTAATATAATAAAATAAATTAATATTTTATTTATTAATTTTTCAATATTTTTTAATACTCTTAACATCATTACAATTTTATACGACACGCGCGTCGACACACACACACACACACACACACACACACAATGTACTTACGATACGTTGCACTGCCCCTAGTCTTCAGCAACCGGACTAACGGCGTTGCATAGATGTCACGAGTGGAGTGCAGCGACATATCGAAATGAATTCATGATATTGAATTTTATCAGCTACGTGAATTGTAAATTAGGCATTACCAGAGCAGAGATCTCCCATGGTACTTTGCGTGCCTTAATGAGGCAATTAACGTCGTCATGTCGCTTTATCTCGCGTCCATGCGTCAAAAGTTAAATTATACCCGTATCATTGGCAGCTACCTCTCCCGGATAATTGCCTATAAATAGCGACACTTTTCGCTCTTTATACATAATAAAATCTTTAACGTAATTGCACAAGCAATCTGAATGTTCGATAAAATTGATTTTTAAAATTACTAATTGTTGCAATTATAGATGAGAGATATCATTAGAAGCGATAGAAATAAAAAATTGTTGTTAAAGCAAAATTATGCGAATCTCTTTGATGTCGGAAGAAAGATCTGTCTCTCGAAGATAAACAAATGGGGAGAAATCACTTCGATCATGGAGATTCCCCGCATCTCAAGTTACTTAATTAAGACGCCGATTCGCGATTGTCTCGGCTACCAAATCTCTCTTTCTCCCTCTTATCCTTTTCTCTTATTCTTTCTCTACATATATATCTGTCTATTTATCTCCCTCTCTTTCTGTCTTTTTGCTCTTATCCCGTTCCGCTTGAGTGTCCGCGATTAAATCAGTGCATCCAATCGAGCGAATTAAGTTCTCGGCGTGGGTGGACCCGACCTGAGAGGAAGATCGAAGGAGTCTCCTGATTATCATCCGACTCCTGCGTGTGGCATAAGCGCCGGCCACGATACCATTATACAATTCTTTCTTAATATGCGGCATAGCAAATATTGTAAATACGTTTATAACATTCTTATTAAAAAGAAATTTCAAACTTTTTTTATACGCACATATTTAAATATTTAAATATTCAAAATCTAACTTTTTAATTTCTAAATTTCTAGCTAGTTCAATTGATTGAACTTTTAATTTCTAGCGTCTCATTTTTCAATTCATAATTTCTAACTCTTTTTTATTTGAAATTGTTAATAAAAAAGGACGTTTATTCGTGCATTCATAGTAGCATTGACTGCGTAAAAGAAATCGACGCCTATGAGCTCACACACGCATCCGTCTACTCTTCCTTGAAGGAGGTTGTCTTCCCGGCACCGGCCACATGGCGTAGCTTTGTCTTGTAAATGAAGCCTCACTGATTCGTATCCGGACATTGATAAATTCACCCGCGGAGTTGAGCGGCTCTTCGCGGAGACTCACTTCGCTTATCCAACCCATTCAGGACGGAAGGACGAATGGACTTGGCTCTCCCCCGCGACGGTGTATCTACCGACAATTCCTCCAACGAGGATAGAAGAAGAAAGAGGAAGATGCCTTCGTGGGAAAACGACGACCAAGCCGTCTACACTACCGATCTTCATTCATGAGTATTTCGCAAGGCGAAGCGCACCAAGATATATCATGGACACACATAGAAAGAATAGAGATTTATGTTTTAAATATATATATCAATTTTTCTCTCTCTCTTTTTTTTTAATCAGTTTTTTTTTAACCAAAAAAATTAATTAAACCAGTTTGCATACAAGTGCTTTTTCAACGTCCACCTAAATTAATAATAAGCGCAACTTCGTAAAAATCTCTATGGCTTTATAACAGCTACAATTACTTTTCATAAAATCGTAGCAAAACGCCAGAAGATGTCTCACGAGAAACAAAAAATTGCGAGCACCATCAAAAAAAAATTGTATTCGACGCAAGCTTTGGACCTAAAGTTTGTGGAATTGCGCAGTATGGAGCTGCTTCGCTCCATTGTGAAGAATGCAAAACATCTCGGAACATATCACGTGGAATTCGCGACACGGAACTTAGTCTTCTTCGCGTCAGCTGCGTTATCGACGAGGATCTACCTTGTTAAAGTCGAGGCCAACGAGTTCGAAAGTGTCGCAGAGTGTTAGATCAGCAAGAGACTACTTTTGCAAGGTACCTCGTCGATCTTGTCTATAGATATACATTCGTTGTCTGACATTAATCCAAGAAACATTTACAAGGAATGGCTCTTACTCCGAAAAGGAGACTCTCTAACTTACTTTGACTTTTCCTGTGACTTGAGTTTAACAAGGCCTGAGAGATAACAAAAAGGGAAGCGAGCGGGAGAAAAGGAAAGAAAGGAAAGGGGAGAACTTCATTAAACCCAAGATCAAAGGATAAGTCACAGAATAGTTAAAATTAGTATATGATACAAGGTAATTCAAGTTACATTACGCTAAATAATTAATTCTTTTGAAACTGCTGTTTTTTTATCATGTATGTGAAAGTATATGATAAATGATAAAACAAAATGATGTAAGACTGTAATGAGTTTTAATTTCCATTCGAAATCAATGTGTACAAATGTGATATATTCATCATAATGTGATTCATTTAAGAATTGGTCTTTTCCGTTGAACTCATATCTTCATTACTGATTCTGGCGTAATTACGTAACATAAATAGTAAGCAAACTTGTTCTTAAATTACATGACGTGATGTATATTGAAGAACGTCAAGTTGGTCCGCGGCCAAATATCTAAAGTATTACCTACACGACGAAAAAGGCTGAAGTCGACATCAATGAGAGATGCGATAAAATATATTACAACCTGTTGCACGTTGTACTTGTTGGAATTTACATAACGCGTTTCCAGGAATCGATTTAAATTTAACGGATTATCTCACTTTCTTAATTTTTGTATATTTAACACTTACACGGTCTTTCTTAAAAACTTCCTGAAATTTCTACCATTGAGTTTCCCCTGTGGACTCCTATTAATTTTCTGAATGATTCGTAAATGCTGGATCGATCATTGATGATTTCGTACTGCGTCTTGATTTTATCGCCGGTATGTGCGGTTTGCTATGAAATTTCCAATTATTTATTCGCTCTCGTTTCGTTTATTTGATTCACTCTTGTTCACTCCGTTATTTCTGTATAATATTTTCGTATTAATTAAATTCAGGTAGAACCGATCGAGAAACAGAACGACAGAAGCGATACGAAAGGACCGTCATATGTGATAAAATAATGTATGATTACGGCACGTTTTATGCAACAGCCGGTTGTTTCGCAATGACATACTAACCATACGTGGCTTAAATTTAAAAAGCAACGGCAACATTTTACGAGAAGCTCCACACACTGCCCACGATCTCTTAACCCTTTCCTCACGAAGAACGTGCATTCATATCATCAATAAGCAGGCGATCATTATCGACAAAATCTACATCTTGCTAAATAAATGAGGAAATTAATCTATTTTATATCGCTATAAATCAAAATGTTTTATAACGCAAATTGTGTTTTATAAAAAATAATATCTAATAATAATATCTAGTAATAAAATATTTAGATTTTATTAATCTTGTATAAAAAAATGTTTTGACAGTTTTGTTTTGTTAAACGCTATATTATGTAATAATCGATGAAAGATAGAAGAAATGGAACTGAAGAAGTGATATCCATCTGGAGCGAAGCAAATGTTAGAAATCAACATCAACATAACTACTACATCCGAATAATAGAATCTAAAAATCAAAATAAATAGTAAAAGTAAATACGATAAAATTACACCGTGATTAGTGTATTATACCGCCATATTTGATCTCTGAAATATGAAATTGATGCCGCGATTTCTGCGTATTTCTAAGAAATCGATGTAGACTCTCTTATTTTGTAGATTCTGATTGCGAAGAGCTTCGCGTGCAAATTCTCCCTTTGTAACACATATATAATTATCCGACGGTAGGGGCGGCGCGCGAACAGAAGTATCGATGGACATTACCACCCATCAAAGCGAGGGAAAGGAAAAAGCGGGAGAACAGAAAAATAATAAGGCGAAGGGAGATGAACCAGGCGAAAATATTTTATCAGGGCGTGCGCGGCCGGTATACCTCGGCGGTATTCTCTTAACGGATCGGCCAATCAGCTTGCACCGGGCACGCGTCCCATAACCGACTTCTTCCTCGCCGAATGTATCCCCACGGCGAGAAGAAACGCCGAAACTATACCAGAAAGACACTCAAGCCGGAGCAGGTGTATATGAAAAACTACAGGTGCCCTCTCACGCATACGCACTTCCACGTGCGAGCCCGCCGACGGAGACGATGGACGGCGAACGGCGGCGTCAGGAGGCAGGGGGGACGAGAGGGTGAGTAACACCGATCGGCTAGCACGGGATACCCTCTCTCGGGACTCTCGAACAAAAAGCTGCATGAATAAAAAATCACTTATATAAATACGAACGTGGCAGCCTCCGGCGCGGGCTGCTCGAGCTGCGTTGGGCCCCGCAGCTCGGGCCCGGGCCGGCCAACTTTGGTCATTGACGCAACCGGAGCGAGCCGGATCCTCGTAATTTTCGGCGGACAGTGGAGAGAGAGAGAGAGAGAGAGGGGGGGGGAGGAAGGGAAAAAGAAGGAGAGGGAGGAAAAGAAGTACGGCGTTATCGATCGGCTCTCTCGTTCGTGTGAATCGTTTTTTCAGAGTGGCGTTGATCCGAGGGCGTCGCGGATCCTTGGAAGTTTTATGCGAAATTAACCGCGTCGCATTTCGATTTTGGAGTTTGTTGTCGAGATCTTTTCTTTGAGATATAATCTTTTTTATATTGATGCTATTTATTGTCTAAAAATTATATCCTAATAAAAATTATATCCTTTCCAAATATCTTATCAGATATCTTGCAAATAAGATAATATATAAAAAAAAAAGAAGAATTCACACGACGATTTTAAAAATATTGCTTATCTTCAAATTTGAGTAGATCTCTTATAAAATTCTATAAAATGTATTTATCATGCTTTATTCTTTTGTCTTATATTTCTAGTGTAAAACAAATCTTTTTGTATTATCATTTGTAAGACCAAATAATTTGACATTCGGTAACGTCGCATAAAAAACTTTCTACTTTTTTTTTTACTTGACAATGTTATTTTTCAAATTTTCTCATGAGAAAAGATTCACTTTAATGAGATAGTATCCAACCCTACAAGAGAAAATCTCATCACAAGGATAGTTAGGAGCGCTTTCTGCGCTCTACTTATAGTTTCTTCGATCTATCATCATCATCATCGTTTACCTTTTTTTTTTGTAAGACCTAAAAATGCGCACCGTATAAATACTGATGAACAAGAATTCTCATTAATTGTTTTTAACGAATAGCTATGCATCATCAGGAAGCGTCAAATAATTTGTGCTATCTCGAAATAAATCAAAACTTTTCATAATTCTATATATAACAATATAAATATGAAGAATGTATTATAATGAAATATTTATTTAAATTATAAAAAAAAAGATTGTTTTTCATTTATCTATTATTTGTTTGCACTTTGTTTACACAATTGCTATTGCAGCGTAATGATAGATGGGCGGTGCAGCCGCCTAATAATTTTTTATATCTTCAATTACCTTCACGATCATTTGCCGCACATTACCAACGCGACAATTTTTTAATTACGCCTTCGTTCTCCATATTTGCTTTCTTCGAGATCTAAAGAGACGATTAAATCTTCAGCATAGTCAATTTTAGAGGGTTGCTCGCTGCTACAAAAATAAGAATAATAATACTTTTGAGATACAATATACAATACATTTTTTCATCAATAAAACTATACTGTATTTTAAAGAGGATTTAAATGTTGCACATCTGTTATTTAAAGTATTTGTTAAAATGTTAATGTATTTGTAACTACTCGTATGTTTTGTGATATATTAATCCAACGCATTAGATTAATAGATTCCAGCAATTCGCTAACCCGTTTTGAGTACATCACTTCACTCTCGATGATTCGAAAAAGTGGACCAACGAGAGAAGGAATTTTTCTCCTCTTCCCAAAGCCATTTTCTCTCTCGACGCGCGGATACTCTTACTTTCAGTCGTCGAATCGATCGATCACCACGAATATATGGTTACGTTTCATCAACAAGAGCATTACGTTCCGTATTTATGGCTGCTGTAAATCGCTGTGTGCATCGCGAAAATGACATAATGTAAGCATTAATTATTTGATATGGACGATGGATATTATTATTAATGCCCCCAGATGAATTGTCAGTTCACTCGCACTTTAAAAACTTTAATTTGTTTCACATGCGGAAAATTCATTTAATTAAATATACATTTTTTGTTTAACTGTATAAATAAGATGGATCTCCAATGCAGTGCATACAATTATCAAATAATTTATCAAAATCATGTTACAGTAGGAGAATAATCCTATAAAGTTGATAGAATAATTGAAATGTGAATCGTATACAACTTTTTTCTTGTTTTTTAAAATTAACAGCTGATATAAGCCGATAACAGCTGAACGGGACAATATCGTGAGAGCTATAAAGGGAATGGCGTGACATGCGATTTGCGGAGGCGTGAATTTTCATGTAGATGCGCGAGGACGAAGGATAAAAATCGAAAGATATCGGATACCTGAGCCCTGCAGAAAAGCAATTTCAATGCCCATGTGAAGGCCACAATCGACGGATCGCTATTTGCCCTTCGAACATCTCCGTTGAGCGATGCTCGAACTGCATAGGTGAAAGTATTTACTTTATTCAATGAAGAAAAAAGGGTTGAAGGGTGGGTGGATCGGGTTGCTTCCCAAGAAAGAACCTCTCTAAAGGAGACTCTTTTTCAACTCTTCCTTCCCGACTTCCGCTGAGTCGCAAATGGATACTGAGTATGGTTTATTGAGTAGTCCACCACTTCAACTGTCAACTTCAATTGTCGATAAGTTGTTTATAAATATTCTTTATAACTGCAATACATATGTTGTTTTAAATTAATAATTTTAAAGAGTAAACTAAACTTAACAGAGTAAACTAAAACTTAACTAGGAAAAGATATCGGATTTTATTTTTAACTAACCTTGAGGTCAATTCTTTGTTAACAAAAATTAATCAAAATGAGAAATATGTTGGTAATTTTTTTTTAAAAATTACCTTTGCTACATTTTCTTTACTAATATTTTTAATTAATAATATTTTAATAATTTATATTAATAATATTTTAATTAATAATATAATAATAAATATTTCGCCTTTTTGCAAAACAGCATGATAAGTATCAACAAAGTTGTCTTCAAAATTAAGATCTGGAATAAACTTCAACTGCAACTTCAATTTAAAAAACTATATATTTAATAAAACACGGATTATCGAAGCTTCTTTATTCAGGCAAGATATAAGATTCAGCATATAATTTTTTATAAATGGTTTATAAACGCAGCTGATACCTGCTGCCAAATGCAACTCGTGGTAGTCAGCGAGGAAAAGTTTCTCACTCATCAGATAGCATGGATGGCATGTCTTCTTAGTTCTCGTACAAAAGCATACAAATTGCCATTTCGCACGGGACAATGCGACAAGGCTGGCACCCTTGGTTCCTCCGGGTGCCCTGCTGTCTCTCGCACGAATCCGCGATTCAAGAACATTCATGTGGAATGCGTAGTGATCTAGCGATACCCGCATGTACCTGAAAACTCAAAGAGAACTAATGTTACGTAAAAAGAAACTTAAGTTTCAGCGAAATAGGTATTTGATGCATATATTGCAATTACAAATCTTTTCAAAAATTCGAATAACTTCTCTCTTTTGAATAAAATATCAGAAATTTTCGTATTTTCGCAATTTTAAAAACATTTTAGCGTATGTAAAATATATTACACTTCGAGGATACGAATGAAAGATACAATTAATTATTTTTCCGGGCTCATACAACTTAAATCAGCCAATTGTATATATTAATCTTGAACAAAGCTTTTCAACTTTGAAAGATAATTTTTATAAATTCATCAAGATGGATACATAGTGTCTAAAAATATTTTGTATTAATCCATAGGTCCAAATATCGGCACAATTGGTTTCTCGTACAATTAACTATAATTTATTCCATTTTCACACGTATACATATGTTCCATTCTCCTATGAAAATACACGCTTCATAAATCGTAAAACATATGACTGTACTCGAGTGGTACCACGAAGGAACAGCTGGACAGCTCTTCTTTCGTTCCGAAATCCCATTAATGTCCATAAAGATCCGTCGCGTTGGATGACCAGCGGCGACGGTAACATGTGAAAATCGGCTCTCTATCGGCACAGATGTCACCGTGTCGCCGGTCGAGCGAACAAATCGCAAAACCCGATCGGTTCGTGAATCGATTTCACGGTTCTACGATTCTTCACTTTTTCCTAACTCCTCGCTACCGTCCACGCGGTATCGTGGAAACCGTCCTTGGGAGGTACCACGAATACCACAGAACCTTCAAGGATTTTGCGGTTACCGAATTCAACGTAACCATTATGTGAACGTCCTTTAACCAGTGAAGTGTGCTTTGTGATCGCGATAAACGAAGACTCGGATTATCTATAAGTGGGCTTTCCGCAAATCTGATCAGTCAGATTTGGACCGTTTAATGAAACCTTCCTTTTAATAATACAAAACTTAAATCTAATTGATCAAAGATAAAACATTATTCGCAAAAATTCATTTATAAATCAAGAAGTAATTAACGTTATACGATAGTGTGAATTATACAATAATGCAACTATGTAACATGTAATATGTAAATATTATACAACATATACTAAAATAATATAATATTAATGATATTTATATTTAAACATTGTATTTTTTATAGAACGTTTCCAATATCAAAATTATTATACAAAAATATTTTAATTCCATTGTTATTAGAAAAAGAGAGCCGCCATCGTTCCTTTAATTATTTATTTCATCGCAATTATAGCACTATGAAAATTGAGCCCCACATCAATGACCGCCAATGACACGGAAAATTATAAATGCCGATGATAATCATTAAAGTAAAGAAAAATCACTTTTATTAGACTCGCGCGGAAAGTCATCACTTAATTTTATTGCACTCTTAATCGCACTTACAAGGCGTCCATTCCTGAACATTATGTTCGCTTGCCGGCAACTATCGATTCTATTAAACTCTCCCGCCTTTCCGTAAAAACTATTCCCGACCACTCCCTATTATGTTGAAATAATGACAAATCGCTCCTGAAGCAGCAAGCACTAGGTATATCTTCACGTGCGATACGTCAATAAGCATAAAATCTTTAATGTTATTATTGTAGCTATAAAAACATACCGCGAGGGAATTTGCACATGGAACTTTCACGTCACACGAGATCGCAGGCTCTTTTGACCGACGGTGGACCGCTTATTTGTCCGTGTCTCGTTTACAAAGTTCTCCCCTCAAATTTCTCGAATGAAAGTCGAGAGCCGCGCATTGTTGACGCAACCCTTTGCCCGTCCGGCACCGGCACTCGGGATGGGCGGAGTATTTTCGATCGTGATCATACGGAAAGGCCATTCGCCGACGATGACTCGCGATTTTGCTGCAGCCCTTTTTCCAAAGCCGCCACGAAGCCGCATGCAATCCAAATTAGCCTGCATTTTTAACTCAAAAATGTTGTGTGCTGTGACGAAGATTAATATACTAATTTTGTAGCACACTTTTCAGTACGTATGGATATATATATGAAACAAAAACTATTATACCAATACATATTTATTGATACAAGTCGATCTGAAATTTTACAAAAAATATTATTTGTAAAATTAAGTATTATTTAAGATATTATTTGTTAATTTTATCCCAACTTCATCATAGCTTATACATATAACTTTCCTGGAATCTCTTCTGAGAAAAAATTTACTCAAAATTTGTGAAAGATCCGTCAACGGAAAGATTGAAAGATGAAAAGATTGAAGTTGATTGATCTTGGTTGTCTTTTGGAATAAATCGATTATCATTCTGTCTTAATCAGTCTTTCCCGTGAGACTCAAGATATTCTCTCGGTACGCCTATGCCGCATCCTCGGAGCCGACAGCAACGAGAACGATTGACCGGTTGACTTATAATCCAAGAGTTCAACGAGGGTTACCTAATTGGAGTGTATCGTTACACATTACATCCGTTAAACGGATCACGCACGCACGCGAGCGTTTTATTTCCCGCTCCGACCGTGATTATTACCGATAGCCAGGAGGGCCAGATGTTTCACCGACGCCGCCGTCGCCGTCATCATCGCCGGTACCATCGTCACCGCTGTTGAATCGCTGACATTGCCGTCGATGACGGCGTCGAAAGAGCCTCAATCAGTTTTTATTATGTTTCCGCCGTGGGTCGCGTGGCACTTTCATGATTCGTTCTTTTTAGCCGTTCACCCGTTCCTAATCTCGCCGCCACCAACGCTACTTCGCCTCTCCCGTCGCCCACTTCGGGGGACCCCAATCTTTATCCGTCGACGTATCTTCATATTTCTTGCGTCTTCTTTTCTCTCGCGCGGGAGAGAGCCTTCGATCCTTATCCCGGTATCTTTTGGGGGGCCCTACGGAGGATGAACGACTGGACGTGGAAACGAAATGGACAATCGTACAGCTGTTCGCTCTCGGGGGCGCATCTGCCTCGCATCCAACGCGTGCAGTTTAAAAAAAAGGAAGCTACAGAAGGGGGCCCGATTTCATGTTTTCGAGTCGCTCCGATTAAACGCTTGGGAGGCATGTTTGTTATTCGCTATCGAAGCAGAAGAGATTAGTTGGACCACGAATACCGAAATCAACTTTTTATTGGGATCAATATCAAATTAGCCATCACACAGATTTAATGATTCTTTTTAAACCTCAGTTTAAGTTATTTGGCGTGGGAAATACACAAAGTATACAAGTAACACGAATATTTTCCTGATATATGACACAGTAATGCTTAAAGTTCGCTATTTCTCATAATAAATATTGGTTTATCATTGTAAGAAACGGATTTTTTCATAAGTATAATAATTTTATCAAAATAAAAATTCTTTCAAAGAAATTCTATAAATAAATCATCAAATATCGTAATGATTTTCAAAATATAAAATATAAAATGTGCTCAGCACTTAATGTAATTATTAAAAAAAAATGATATTACGCAAACAGGCTAAGTTTATTTAATTATTTCAAATTTACAATTTTCTGATTTATTTTTTATCTAACTTATAATTTAAATATAATAATTTTATATTTATTAATATATATAAAATATTCAGAATAAAAAATGAAAGGACCAAAGTACAATTACTTAAAAAAGAAATTTGGGGATATATTTAATTAAAATCTCTGTTCAAAACACGTGTGCCTCTTCATATAACAAATATAATGAAAAAATTCTTTCCGGACATGGCGCCACATTTTAGGATATAAACAAGCAAAAAGGGCGACATGATCGCGGAGTACCGTTGGGACAATGGCTTTAATTGATGCGACAATATTTGTGTCGACTAAGGCTACTAAAAGTCGCTCGATTTATTTAGGATGAAGTGGGTCGTGTGTACATACATACCTACTTTGTCCTCCGGTAGTACATACACGTAAAATGAACATCCGTTTTTTCGGGTAGCTCAAAAGTCTTTGCTTTTAGGGAGCAAAAATGTCTGCGGGAAATTTCGTTTGTCATACGAAAGTAAACTACACGTCGTTTGAGGTTGGATCAAAATTCTATCAAACAAATCATACGATTTCTTTTCTCATAAATTTTAAGCGTATATAATATATATTAATATATATTATTTTCTACGTATGATTAATTTTCTACTATGATTAATTAACAATTCAAAAAGTTACAAGCAATTTCAGTAAATTGCATCTTGCAAGAGATCAAAGAGGATCTCTTTCCATCTCGACGAAATATTCAGCCAAAACAGATACTTGGATCCATCAAGTCGAACCTTTGTAGTAGCCGACCGTCCGATCGTCCATTAATACAATTAACTCCTAATTAGCGTCGGCCGTTGGAAGAAAGACGAAAGCCAGCGGCTACCTGTCTTTGAATAGAAGGATCGTAATCAGCCTTAATTCGTGCTAAACCTCGTTCATCGATGTGATCCATCAAGAAATTTCCCGTGTAAAGCGATTCTTTTATAGCTATGGCTGTACGTCGAAATTGCATAAGAAACACTAATCAATTAAAACCGGTTGGATTAAAGCAGATAATTCGTCATTCGCTTTTAAGAACGTCATTTAAAACAAAAACGATTTTTGCAGTATTACAATAATTTCGTCTAAATTATCTTTAGAATGAAACGAGCTTTAATAAACGATAATGTATTATTTCTTTATTTAACTTTGTTTTTTACGTATTAAAGAAAATTTTTGCTTTTTAAAACCAAAAGCTTTTATGTTAAAATTAATTTTATAAAATTTCTTTGAACAAGATACAAATTATTTGTGTAAATTTATGTATTTATATAAACACGTAACATTAGGACATAGGACATGTAGGTATTAATTAACATGTTTTAGTTTATATTATAAATTAATTAATTCGTATATATAATAACATATATCTGATAATATGTAGTAAGTAAAATCAATACTTTGAGTAAATCGTGAAGAGAATATCTTGTTTCCATGGAAACACATTATGAACAGGTTACGCAATCTCAGATATTTCCATAGTTTAAAAAGTTTTAAGGGAAAGATTCAACGAATCAGTTGCACAAATAAAGCGTTTATTTTCGTATAGACTTTGAAGAAAAATATCGTGTTACTTCGGAACGCGTCAGTGGATAAAATACAAAGCGCGTAATGTTTCTATTTTTAGTATTTGAAAAATCCGCCGAAAGAGAACTATTTCAATAAGATTAGTTAAAAAAAAAAAGAAATATATTCGTAGCGCGATATTCAATATCTCAAAATACATGTTCATTCAACATGTTTCACATTGTGAAATTGTGTGAAATTTCTAATATAATTATTATCTTAGATAAAATAGCGTTTGTTACTTTTATAAGCAATACATTAGAGAAATAAAGAACATAACTGTACGAAGTATTCGACCTCCTCTCTTTCCCATCGGCGGAAACGTGTCGACAGGCTCAATCTTCCCCCGACGACTCTCCTCAAGACGCCTCCAGCACTCGGAAGTGTACTCGAGGCTTGGAAGTGGCTGCTTAAAAAAAGATTAAAGGAGAAGCACGATCTCAGAGCTCTCACGACTCCCCGTCGAAGGGCCCATTAAAGCCGACGGGAGTGTCCTTTCTGTCGGAAGTCCCGGAAAATGGACACTTCGTGTGCACAGGACGCGGAAGGGGACAACACGGTGCCATGACGAAATTCGAGTCGCGGGGACGAAAAACAGATTTTTGTGCCCTCTCCCCGAGTGAGAGAGTGGACGCGACGTCGTGCTTTCGCGCTTCTTTGCTCATCCACGCGCGAGTACAATGCACGCGCGGGTGCACAATGCGCGTCACGCATGATGGATCGTTATGGATATTAAAGATTGAGATATACCTTCTTCTTACACCTACGTGCATCTCGATCAGCAGTTGATTTCTCGGCAGATATATATATCATGTTTTCTTTCGGTATAATTTCTTTTGCAATATAATTGGGATATAAAAATATTAAAAGTTATCAAATAAAATGTTTTATTATAGCTTTAAAGTAAAAATAAGATATATCAATGTTCTGTGGAGCAGTATTGTACTGAAACCTCATATCCCGCTATTAAGAAAGATATCAAAAGAAGAAAAAGGCGGTCCGTCTATTCAGGTATCACAAAAATGTTTATCGGCGCGAACGCTGTCGCGCCTTAAATCTTTCGGAAATAATCAAAGAACGCCGCGGCTCATTTACAAATTTTCAATTCGACCATTTCGAGCGTCGAAGCAAACGGCTTTATCTCCGCCGGTTCGGATACCTTCATAGATTATCGCATTATTTTTTTCTCTAGAGGTGAATAAAATTAAAAAGCAAGCTTCAATATTATATCGGAGCACTCCGTGCACGATGGTAAAGGGCCCGACGAAGAAGCCACGCGACTTTTTCGTGGGGCCTGGTTTGGATGTTGCTCGTAAATCCAAGGGCGGTCCTGTATATCAGTACCCTGCTGTACTACTTGCCTTCGGGGTTGAATTCAGAGATCACGGCTATCTCAAGATCCGTCTCCCTTTGGGTCCAGACGGAACAAAATATGGGCCGACCTGGTAGTCCCTGATCCCCGCTGATCTTCATATCCTTTGCTCTTAATTAAGACATCGAAAATGTGTTTAAGTATCATTTGCATTATCTTGATTTTGGAATATAAATATATCCCGATTATTCACAAGAGACAAATAAATGCAAGATTCAGGTACATGAGATTTTCCTTGACGGCTCTGATATATAGTTGTTTATATTGTTGCGGAAAGTATTAATATATGCTTCGCATGTGGAATGTTGCTTTAAAGCTAAGATATTGTATGGAGTAATCATATGGTTCTAATAATCTGATATAACGAGATCGAAAGATGCCGATCATAAATCCGAAGGCAGTTTCGTGAACTACTACTCCGCTCGTTACTTGCCCTCGGGTTCGAATTTAGAGATCATGGATATCCCAAGAAGCCATCATTATTGGTTCCCGTCGAAAAAGTAGCAGAGAATCCAGCTTGCGAGATCGTTGTGCGTAGAATTTTTATTTTAATTAATACATGCGCTTACACATAAATAAACCTTTCTTTTCATTTACTAAACGCCGATCATTACTTATAAATACATCACAATTACTCTAATGCCCACAAAGGCGTATGCTACGCCTTGTATACTCTTTCGTGCATGTGAAAATTATCTTATATTGAGTATATCGATGCAATCTCGATCTGATGTAATAAAATCGTCATGTGGATCGTAAATTCGAGAGGGCGGCATTGTAGATGGCTACGCCACTCCCGACTTGTTCTTGGGTTCAAATTTGAAGATCACCGATATCCCGTGGAAGCCATCATTACCGGTTATGATCAAAACAATATGGTCCATATGTACCGTAACACGATTTTGATTTTGCTGCGCTGCTCTTCGTGCTTCACAGAATTTCGTTACAAACTCTGTGATTCACGATTCTCAATATAAAAAAAAAATATTTATACTTTTACAAGTAGTTATATTTAAATATAGGATTCTTTATATATTAAATCCTGTGCAACAAATAATTTTTTTAATTTAAATAATGTCTTTTTTATTAAAACTTATGAAGAATTGGATCTTGGAATGCTCGCTTTAAAATTTGATCACTTTTTTCCCTTTTTTTTTAGCTGGATGATAGACGATACTAGTGAGGGTATACGCCCCGAAAGTGTCCCATAAACCATTACTAAAACACCGACGGTGAGCTAGCTGCCGTGAAGGATAACGGTTACCTGCGCACCAGTATTCGTCCTCCCGATCTCGCCCGCTCGTCGATCACGGTTATTTGGGGCAGGACTCCTTTTCTACGCGATATCATTCAACGACTTTTCTACCTGCCTACGTACCGCTCGTCTCTTATTCTATGATGGGTACGTGAAAAATCCCTGATCTAAATATAACGGGTGTCTCAAAAGTATAATGGATTTTAAAAAAGTTAAAATTTTATTTCTGACAGATGGAAAATAGGCAATTAATTAATCATGCATATATCAAATATATGTATTATAAATGTTATAAAAATAACGTATGTCAACTATTTCGGATATTATAATGTCTCGAATACATTTCACATTTATTTCCTATTACTCTATTACAATTACTATAATAACTTTTTAACACAATAAGGACACAAATAAATTTATCTTTATATCTAGCGTGCGATCAAAGCGGTCACCTTATGTAGAAGATTCTCGATAGGATCACCGGAGGCATAACCCACATTTCAAAGAGCTAGGCTGTCTCTTTGATCTCCTTGACAACTTAGCAAAGTACCGTGTTCAGGAGAGAGACAAAAAATCGGGAAAAATGCGCGCGCGACACACGACAGACTCCCTTTTCACTTTGGAATCATACAGGAGTTAGAATCAAGGCTTAATACCATTCCAGACGTGGCTCTCGCATATGTGAACAATGTACAACGACAATGATCGCTCTCCCTTCCGACCTGGATCCCAATTCCGAATCTCCATCACGAAATGCCTACCTGCAAACACGATATTTCGTGACCCTTATTTTTGAAGGGAGACCCAAAAAAATTGGAAGTATGAAGTTGCCTCTCATTGAATGCACGATTATACTGAGCAATTTTAATAAACATTGGCTAAACCTAGACACATTGTTATATACCAGTTTTATTTTTAATATATTATTTACTTTATCATTGAAATAGAAATAAGCATTTCGCGCGAGTACTTCATATATCCTGTATTAAATAATTTATCTAAGATTTTGAAATATAAAGAGAAAAGATACATATTTGAATAGAATATAGAGCGCGATGATGCCAAAAAAGTTAAAATAAGAAATGCAGATTCAAGGCACGCCATTTTTCACAACGTGTACAAACGTAATACAAACGAGAGCAACGGAAAGATTAATAACAATGCGTAATTTGGGAATCATGAATGGCAAAGTAATGCCCCCTTCTTGATCTGGATTTTCTCCGAGGTAACTGACGCGCTGTTTTTGAATTTCGCGACCCTTGGATTCACAGAAGAAAAAGTAGAAGAAGCAAAAGAAGGGCGTATTCCGATCGTGGAATATATAATTATTCGGCAATCAGTTTTTTAGTCGTTTCTTACTTCTCACTAAAGAAACAAGCATTTGCATACATTCAGTGACATGGGCGTAGCACATGGATAAACATAAGAATACATGTGTATTCCTAGCTAACTGCAATTTTACTCTATATTATTTTATTCTATTATTACCATATAAAAATGAAAAATAATTGTATAAAAAATTAGTATTTTATACATATCAATATATGAAAAAGCTGTAATTTTATAAAAAAATATAAATATAAATTATATAAATTATATAAATTTTATAAATAAATCAGGCATATGTATTTGCTTTTTTATTATATATTGATAAATCTTTACCTCTGTGATCCAAAGATTAATCTCTAAATACATCCCTGTCCCACGATCCTAAAGAAAATTCTAAGGATGAAGTCCCGAAACTTGTTACATAATTTGTCCGCCATTAATTCGGCCGGATTCTCTTTCGTTGTTGAGCGTTGAATAATTTTCTATCGTGAGAATTTTGCGCAAGAACGTTTTTCCACCTTAACATTATGCAGTCGGGAGGGGTGACGCTACGGTTTCCGCTACTGATTTCGAGATGAGGACGCTCAAAGAGGTGCAAAAAGCGAGATAAAAATATTTAGAGAGAGTTAGATGAAAGACGGTGTAAACAAGAATAAAAATGACAGATATAACTCAACCCTTTGTTCGTTTGTGCGTGAATCTCGGATGGGTCGCTTTGTTCGACGGCATGTCCTTTGTTCGACGGACTACCCCTTTGCGCGAGTTACTGCTTATTTGCACAAGACATCTCTTAGAAGACCGGCACATGAAAAATCCCGGAAATTGAGAATCTAAAGATTGCCCTTTTTATCAATTCTTTAGAAATGTCTTTCCGGTAATCAAGGGTTCAGCGAGACGTCGGCGCGAAGAAGAGCTTTATTTTCCTGTCAAGATCTTCAAGATAATTACCATCGATTCCATGAGAGACACTTGGGAAACGACGGGGATTACATGAAAATCCGAAAAAGGTCGGCGTTCTTTGAGCTTGTTTCTTGTCGATCCGACCTATTTCCGGTGCACTCGACTTGTATTTAATGAGACATTCAAGTAGTTCCGCCATGCGTCTACTCTACCATACCTTATCCACACGTTTTCATTATAGAACTCGCTTAACTCGAGCATTTTGGATTTTCTTGATTAAGGGAGTCATTTCTTACGTCAACAAATGATTTTATGTGTAAATAGCCAGTTTTAAGAAATTTAAAAAAAATATATATTGTATAACGTCATGCTTCGCAGTGTATAATCGATATACATCGTGATCGTTACGGTTTCTATTATACAGAAGATTGGTATCACATTACTGACATGAATGCGTATCGATATCCAGACGCCTATCTTTGCGGATTAGGTAAATTAAGGGAGCGATCCGGAAGAGAGCTCATAAAGCCGAAGTGGACGGTTCTTTGCTCACATGAAACAACCTGGTATAAACCACAAGGATAAACAACGTCCCACGGTACAATGCAAGAAATCGATACTCTGGCGAGGCACAACGTCGGCCTCTTTTGGAAATTAGAAACCCATTTTGAAAAATCGCCTGGCGAATACATTGTGATTTCATTGAATTCATTGAATGCATTGTTTGTTTCAAAAGCGTGAACTTTAACACAAATAATTTTAAATTAATTTTTGTATATTAATAATCTCGTTCTACATACGGCAATTTAAAAATATTGAATTTAGTTATATAGTTTATTGTGACATGAATAATCACAACATTCATGGTAAATTCAAATAGCCGTTATCACTGGACTTTGTCGATCGTCTCTTATGAGTCTTTTTATCAGCTCTGTTCTTTCCGAAATTTAACACGGTCTCCGCAGCGCAAGGTGCATCTGCATATTTCAAGTAACGCGATATTTCACACGGCAAAAAAAGAAAGAAGAGGGAAGAGTTAATTTTTTATCGACTATTCGACAAACGGCCGGTTCGGTGAAAGCAGAACGAAGTTAAGGATATACGAAGATCTTTATTGCTTCCAGAAAGTAAAAGCAAAAACTTGTTACGATTCCGTTTACCGACGTTACGTTTATTATTCGCGCATTTATTATGTCGATCGAAAAGTCACTTCTGAGATATCTCATATATGAAATAAAATTTATTTCTCATACTGCTTTCTTTCGACGACAGACTATGTTAAATTGATTCGTTTTATTTTACGAATAGCAATTCAAGTGCCTATCACTTTGCACCGAACGAAAAAAACAGCAGAATTCTGGAAATCTCAAATACTCATCTTCTCCCCAGCTCTTCCGTTTCTCAAATAGACCTAGTGAAGAACTAAGGTTCTAGTTTAAATTTTATCGACAGTTAAGTCAGGAAATTATCGTACCTCTCGACACGACGAATTTACGAGGGAAAATACTCGAGCTGGCGCGGTTTAACGCGGGGCCCTCGTCATCGTCTCGCTTAACAAACCGACTAACGTAAGGAGGAGCGGGCTCAGTTCTTGAATATTTTACGCGTAAGGCAGGCAGCTGCCCCGGGAAGATCGGATCGCTTTCAAATTATCCGGGCGACTTGCTTCGAGTGCCCCCCCTCCCTCCCCCCTCCGCGCCCCGCTTCATGTTTCGCATCCACGCGCGCGCGCGCTCCTTCACGCAAGCGAGCGCCTTGAGGAGTTAGCCGCAACTCGGCTACTTTTCATTATTTTTAATCGGCCGCGAGAGGTACATGGGAATATAAATATTTTGTCGGTGTATCGTAACACGGGTCTTCTTGCTGCGCTTCTTTTATCTCACAACATCGATCGTAAAATTTCAAACGAGAAATTCCGTCTATACCGCTCTCGACAAGCTCACGTATCTTATGTAATGATTCTCGATCATTTCGATTTCTTCAGAAGATACGGGCGCGTTTCACTCCATACTGTTCTATGGATTTAAAAATATCGATGATAACTCAAATCAATCAATTAATTTATACTTTGCAATTAATATATTCTGATTTTTAATAATAAATTCTTTATATATTTCTTTATATATTCTTCTTCTTTATATATTTTTAATAATATTTTAGATATTTTTAATAATAAATTCTTTCTCTAATACCAAATTAATATAAAAAAAATGTACAATAAATGCTAACTAATACTGTAATTGTAATGTTCATCGTTTTAATATATTTTTAATGTCGATCTTGTGATCTTACATCACAGCATGCATATCTTATTGTTTTATTAATATTACTAAAATTAGTTTATTTTTTTTAATTGATTGCCGTATCCGAAAGTAATTTTCAAAAGGCACTTTTATCGATAAAGTATTATAGTACGCATGATGCATCACGGTTTTTGCGGAACTTAATCTACATCGAGAGCCGCAGGGGAGTGGAGATAATTACTCAGATGAAAAACGCGGGATCGAGAAAGTTGTCGTGCAACGGGCCACGTGCCTGGCATGAGATAATGAAAGGTGCCATTTTTTTATTCGTTTTATCTCCGATGAGAACTCTTTGGCCTGCCGGGAGAATAAAAATTTCGCCCGACACCGAAACTGGGAGAGCACGAAATGCGCAATTAATTGCGCACGACAGTTCATTATTATTAACCGCCGCGCATAAGATATTTTGTAAATTAAAGGTGAGTTTTCAAAGGAGGCAAATGTAGATTACCGATTAAGAAAAAGGCGAGCCCATGTATGTAATTATGAAGAAACGAATTTCATCTTCAGATACATGAAAGAAATGTAAATGTCGTTTATATCAAAAGTGAGAACGCAAAAGAGAAAAATAAATTGTAAGAATTTCGATGAAAATTATTTTTCTCATTTATATTACATATTACATATTTCAAAGCATATATATTTTATAAAATTAGCACTCATTACGATAATTACGAATATTATATGTAATTTTAATTATTTTTTGTAATTATAATAAAAACTCTAAATCTTTTATCGAAAAAGATTTTCTCTTTTTTCATTTTTTATAATTAAATTATTCTAATTAATAATAAACAAAATAAAAATGGAGTTTAAGTTTTTGCTTTTTTCAATCCATCTTGAATATGTAATTACATAAAAATAAAAAAACTGCTGACTTCATTTGCTGAAAGGAATCATTAATTGATTTCATCATAATGAATTTCTTTCTTTTCCATCTTAATATTCTCTATAATTTTCTTTTTCAGTCTTTCTCGGTCGATTCGGGAAGACATACTTAAACTACTTCATTCTCCATCTACGTAATTGTTATGTGTTTCCACGGTTGAACACTTGAGATCGAGGTCGACTTTCGTTCCTCCGAAAATTCAATCGAGAAACGTCCGCAAAACGGAAACCAGCAAAAAGAATATTGCTCGATGTCGCTGATTTCTTGATGTGTCTGTAATTTGTTACTCTTAGTTACTGTAATACTTAAGCTACTCAACATCATAACGATGACAATCACATATATGACAGTAATAATATTGTACCAATATTTATTTTATTTATACATAAGATTATTGTATATATAACAAAAACATAAATATAAAATCTAGAAATATAATTTTGTTTGTTGTATGTATATTAATTTTGTATTGTCTTAATATATTAATAATAATAAAATTCATTAAAAACTGATTACTTGTAGTTATGTATTAATTATGATAAATACTTCTTTCGCTGGAATATTCTTCGTTAATCAAAGGGAAAGAAATAAAATATTTTTATTTATCGCGAAAAGATATTACATTGAGAAGTATAAATTTGCTAATGTTATGCTTCAATGATCAGAATCGAGTTAATTCGTTATTCAAAAAGGTTTTATTCTCAATAAAATAGTTTGTTAATGATGCCTATTGATGCACATACAATTTCTCCTTGGAAATTCAGAACGCTTAAGAAAGAGTTACGGTTCTACCAGCTGTAGTCCATGTTTCTACGATAAATGGACTCGATCAACGAATAGATATTTTTGATCTTTCCGCTGTGGCATGATCGACGATGACTAAGATATTTCAATATTTTCGATCATTTTTCTCATTTTATCTTTCTAGCATCATGATCAATAATTGAGACTAAAATTTTATTTAAAATCATCGATTTTGTGAATGTTTATAATTTGATATGAAGTTTGTTATGACAATTAAATCAAATGACGCAAAATATGTATAAAATATAAAAAAATTCTATGTCATAAATAAATAGATAAATTGTTCACTGTATAGGTTTCCCTTTAAAAACACATGTTGTATATGTTAAAAAATAAATTATTAAAAAGAAATTTTTTAAATAATTAATAAATAATTTATTTACCAAGGGAGAGTATCATTAATATTCAAACAAACCAAAAATGTGAACGAGATAATTAAAAAAAAAATAATACGATCTATCGCTGGTCATTCAATCAACCAGAATCGGATTCAATCGCCGACTATTCTAAAACGAGGCGCTGCGGCGGACATAATTAATAATGCGTCGTTATTTAACGGTAGAAAAACTCGGAACGCGCCGTTCCAGCAGCCTATTAAATCATCCAAGAACGAGTCCATCCGCAGACGACTATAAAGATCCCTTCGATCATCCTGAGGTCTGGCACGGCCGGGGGTGAACGGACCTAATTATTCACTCGACGAATCGGTTCCTGCCGAAATGTGGATTACCACATCCTCCCCGGTGAGGACCGAATAAGACGCAACCATTCGTTAGTATCCATTACACACTCCCCGCCAAGTTTGTATACATATTGCAGCTATCACGAGTTAACGAGGCGCATTAATTATTTTCACTCGCTGACCACGAGACACCCCGTTGGGAAAGCTTCCTCCCCCTATACGATTGCGGATCCTTCAGGCCTGACTTTCGTGCCCATTCGCCCTTTGAATCCCTGCACGGAAACTACAGTTACCTGAAGAATATAGCTATCGTGATTATAATTAGTAACTAATATATACGCGTATAAGACAGAGAGAGAGAGAGAGAGAAAGAGAGAGAGATTCATAAAAAATTTTTTTTCATTTTCATACACAATCATTAATACGCATCACGATAGATAACAAAAAATAATTATCGTCAGCTTTTCTATTTATATATGTAGATATCAATCGACAGCTCTAAAAGGAAAGAAAAACTACGAAGGGAAGATTCCAGACGTCAATAAAATTGGATCGCTAATGGGCAGATTTTCTAAAAGATTACAAATCGATTTCTCGCACACTCAACCGCTAACGGAAGCGCCTATATCATCCTTCCTGTTTCAACCCCTGAAATCGCTGAATCGTTATGTCATGGCTACGTCAAAGTTTCATCTTCTTAGCTGATCTCACGAGATTCCGATCGCGTGATGCGCGCGCGAGGGACTTATAAAACTTTCAAAAATTTTTTGCCGCTTTCCATCCCTTTTTAAAACCATATATCGTCTCGCTGCATCACAAAGGCAGCTCTGATCTCTACCATCATCCTTCCCGTTATGTTCGGTTTGCTTTCAAAATTTTTTGTGCATAAAAATCTTTTTCACAATGGATTTATCGCAGCGAGACGAAAATAAATCGCGTATGTAAAATTTAAGTAATAATAACGGAAAATTATGTTTGATATGATTTAACATAAAAATAAATCTTACGTCTTATAAACTTCTTTATTTAGAAAATTTGACCGACTATCTATTCAAATATTCCTATTCTGAATATTCTGACAGTTTTCATTTTTATCGTATACAATCGTTCTGTACATTAAATAGCAGAAGCATCGGACAAAGCTTTAAGATTTCGGCGGAAGGCAGCGTGGAAAATATTTCGAAATGCATTTCACTCACCCAAGACGTGCGGATACAGGTCCATTTCCAGATTTTCCCACGCGCGTGAAGGCGGTCGTTTGTGCCGCAGGGTGAACCACCGCAGGCTCCAAAACATTTGACGTCGAGAAAGAGTATACGACTTCTAGACCACCGTGGGTGTACACAGCAGAAGTCCATTTAGCACGAATTTCACACTAACATTAAATACTTATCGCTCAGGTGCATGAAATGGCATTGATAAACAAATATTTAACCGGCTACATCGCCGCCGACCATCGTAAACGTCAAAGCTCACTTTGAGCGCGGCTCAAAGTAGCGCGGTATGAAAAATATCGCTTCCCGAAATGGCGTTAATACGCCGTGGCGACAAAATGTTTATTCGCGTCTGGATGAGGAAACATTGACACATGAAGATAAGAGGAAAAAGTCTGGCGCGTGGCAAGGTGTCTCCGGCTAGACGAGCGGAGGGCGCGAGCAGGAAGATAAGAGGGATGAGAGACCGAGGGATGCGGGACGCGTCGGCACAGCGCGTTTATTATTCCCGTTGCATCCACCAGGGAGGATAGACGCACGGGGTGCCGATGGAGAGGCGCGCAGCCTGCGCGATCTGCGTGGAGGATTTACTAATTTCTGGAAGGACGAAAATGGCACACGAGGCCTCTATCGACGGTCTAGTCACGCGAACACGATGGAATCCCGATAGCTTCTATTTTCCTGCGCACGTGCCGCCGCATCAAATGCCTCGGTGCACCGGATTGGTGGCACTCGCACGTCCGTGAATAACAATAATCGTCTGGTCGGCAGAAAGAGTGCTTTAGTACGCCGGAATTCTCAGCTTTCCAGAAAAATTCGAAGATTAATCCTTTGCCTAACCCGAATTAATTTCCATAAATAAGTTAATGCGGTATACTAAAGTCCAAGTATTTTAATCTCATCTCGTCATCGCTTAATATAGTACACTTTTTAATATATTTCATTCGAAAAATCTGATATAAGTAAAAAAATAAATTTCGCTTATTAGAGTCATGCAACACTTTGAACATTTATATTTACAAGGCTACACAGGTATATACAAGTTGTATCGAGTCCATAAGATCGCTCATAAGAGTGAAATAACACGGTGTTTTCGTACGGCCGATCATAACTTGAAAAATTTATGACTATTGTTTAATATGACAGTGTCATATTAAAACAAAATTTGTCGTCCCTGATATCACCGGAATTTAATTTCGCCGTGCAAAAGTTACAGAACGTGATTTACAAAAGTTACAGAACGTGATTTACAAAACGTCGGTATCTCAAATAGGTCTGTCCCCGGTATCAGTAAGGACGCACGCTTAAAATGCTGATGCGGCAGTCTGGCGCGCGGAGGACTTGGTAATTTCTGGGGAAGACGGGTATCGGCATGAAACCTCCATTGAGGATTCAGTCACGAATGTCTGATGGCATCTCGATGGTTGGCATCTGACAGTAGTGCGAGCGCGCACTGAAAGCTAAAAAATGCAAATCTGTACGAATAGAAAAAAAGCACGCGAGATATACGTATAATATACGTATAAATATTTATGCTCATGAACTTTGTAAACCTTATAAACGGCCCGCAACAGACATTTCTATTGTTCGCGATACCACACAAAGCTTTCGTGCATGATGCACTGGAGCAGGCAAAAATCACTGTTATTAGCGTCAACTTGCATTCAGAAACTGCATTTCTGTTTTCTGCGGAATGCAATATGATATATTCCCGATTTAACAGCTCGAGAGATCCAACAAGTTTTTTCTTCGGGCGAATCTCTATGTAATACGATTTGGCACGAGATACCGGATTTGCATAAATTATAGGTAGCCCCCAGCGACGCGCGTACGCGTGCACGATTATGCGTCAATATTTTCGGTAGAAATTATGCATAATTTTGGTAAATTAGCAGCACTAATACCGGAACCCCATAGATAACCAAAACTAGCGATATACATGCGGTTAATTTACACATTGTGTTATTATTCATATAAATATTAAATTCAAGTAAATAAAGGAATTTTTTAAGAAATTAGATTAATTACGTTATTTTTCGCGTGTATAAATAAAGATTTTATTTAAGATTTTAATTAAGATTTATTTAAGACTTTATTTCACGATTATTTGTCGATTATTTTATGATTAAGTCATATCCAAAGTGTTGGATATGACTTAATCATAAAATAAAATAAAAAATAAAATAATTAAAATACACCGCGATAAAATATTTCGATAAAAGAGATGTTTTTATACGTAACATTAATATAATAATTTACTTAATTTTTTCTGGTGCAACGGTGGCCTTGTCGATTTAAAAAAGAAAACCGCCGACGCACGTCCAACAAAAGAGGTGCTTCTAGAAAATTAAGGTGGCTGAGATAATTGACTTATTATTTACAATATTATTATTACTGTCAATCATATAAAATACAGACTGTACAGTGGCATGATATAAACATTTGCATTTAAATATGTGCCAGAGAAAAGGTCGAAGGGGAACAAGATTCTTGACTCCCTTTCTCTTTACTGCCGCGACTCATTTTTCTCGGAGTAAAATGCATAGCCACGAGTTATGATTTGCATGAAGCACAGTCACGGTCAAGAGAGTTTCACTAAGACACCAACTACTGAGCTGACAGGCGGCGCCTGTAAAAAGCACCTTATTAACGTAAAACCTCGAATGAAGAAATTACTCGCGGCCCCGCGAGTAAAAAGCGGCGGAACCGCGTATATAATAGAGTATAAATGGCGGCACCTTGGTAACGTAGCTTCGGGGAGACTTGTGAAACGCGTTGAGCAATAGAAGCGACAGCAACGATGAGTTCGACAAAACTTCAGGCGCTCGGAACTTCGAGCGAAGTAACGGAAGATGCGTTTACCAATGTAATTAGTACGGAAATATATTAGTAAGGAAACGATTTTAATGAACTATGCACGCGATAACGCGATAACGCGAGATGAGAATCTGATAACGGCGAAGAGTTTTATACTGAAACGTAGATACATAGTGCACATGTATGCGTTCAGCGGTTTCCTCTAGGTAAGAAACGCCATTGCAGCTCGCGATTGGCTGAAAAGAAGCTGAAAAAAAGAGACAGATCGTTCCGTATCGTCGTATTTCGCGATAAACGTAATCTGACTTCAAATTCCGTTTAATAAGATAAGTGACATGCATATATAGATATATATATATATATATATATATATATATATATGTTTCCCTATGCCTGATTTTTATTGAAGATAAGTTGCTTTTTTTAAACTAAACGATATACCGAGTAAGAGAAACTTCCTTCCTTGTTGCTCTTTGTATGATTGCTCTCGTGAATCAATTTTTCTTATAACCAATAAATATATTATTTTTTTATTCTCTTTTTTCATTTAAAACTCGTTGTTGCAAGATACTTCGGTTTTTTTAAACCACCTTCCGTTTTTAAATTATGTGCCGATTTCACTGCGTGAAATTAAAAGCATTATTTAATGTACTATATATTTCAGGCACAACGAGTGTCGTATCCAAGCGAAGAAATACCTCGCTTCTGCTGTTACGCGGAACATTGCTAATAGTATGCACCGCACGTTTCGAGTACACATGTTTCTACATCCGAACAGCCTAAGACAAAAAGACATTAACTTCTAACCAAATCTGTGGAATTCATTTTACCGTCACGTTAAACTCGTTACTAAATCGCGTTCGTTATTCGTGTTTTATATATTTATATATTATAATTGTTCTTCATGTTTTTATAAATATAATTAGAAACTTTGTACAAGGATAATATCTGATCTATCTTTCAAATTAATTAAAAGAAAAACTTTACAATCTTAATAAAAATACTTATGCTTATAGTATATTTATCTTCAGTACTGCGTTAAATTAAATTAAAAACTGTATTTTTTATGCTTAAGCAATTTAATTTTTGAGTTAGCGAATGATAATTTTCTTTTAAGAAAGACGTGTATTAAAACGACCAAAAGGATATCGCGCAGATCTCGACGTGGAGTGTCGGGCTGAAAATCGCTTTCTGTGTATTTGACACGCGAGATGTGTACTCTTCTCCACAAGATAACCGGTGAGATAGCCGGCGTTTCCTGCGAGTAACTGAAAAGAGACGAGGCGTTCATGTGTTGGAGGAAGAAAGATACGTAATAGAGGCTGATAAAGAAAGAAACGAAGAGACAGAGAAACGTGTGAGCAGATAAAAACGCGGGAAAAGAGGCCGATGTAGGAAGGGTGGTGGTGGCTAACAACGAGACGATTCAGCCGACTCTTTTACCACAACTCTCCTTCCATCCCCTCGCTACTCTTCTTTTTTTCCTTCTTTCGGCGAACAAATATTACGCTATATCTACACCCGCACCGACATGGCGACAAGTTGTGCGCATGAGAGCACGTGCCACTACACCGGTGTTACGTTGCATTTTCGCTCGAGTTCTACTTGGTTACGTCGATATTTAGGGAACGCAAGACAGTAAATAAACTTTTCCCATAGTTTAATTTTCCTTCTTACTCGCTCCGTTCCATTTCTCGTGAAGAAGTCCTAATCAAATACCGGTATTTTGTTAAAGTTAAATTAATTTCTTACAGAAACAGCAGTTCATTCTGAGAGTACTCACCATAAGAGAACGAAAATACGGAAAGAGAGAGAATGCAAAAAATATTGTGACGATATTTAAAGATAATACATAGAAAAAGAATTAATCTTGAATCGAGACAGATATTTTTTATAAGCAAGAATATTGTAATTTTCTTTGGAAAATTTTAATTTTGATTCGATTGAATCTGTATTGATGCAAGTATTGCTTTTGTTCAACTCAAGACAAAAATTTTTCTAGGAATATATAGCGATTATAGTAGAAGATTATAATATTCCTACTTATATATGAGAATAATTAAAACTAATTTTTTTCTGTAATAATATGAATAAGAAAAAAGGTACTGAGAAAAAGGTACGGAGAAAAAGGATACAAAAATTGCAAAAGATTGTAAGGATGAATTGTAAGGATGAATAATACTGAAGGTAACTGGACAAGAATCGTTTCGATCCTGTTACGCATCTGCCTGACACCCTTTGTTGCGCGTAACACGCGCGCTGAAACGATTTGAAGAGTAAAAGAGGCGATCTGCGTGGCGTTAACTCTCGCGTTCCGCGTCGAAACGATCGGTTTCTCCGGTTGAACTGATATTTACGGTTCCCCGGTGGTGTCGAGACGCTAAAATGCATTACATCGTGGTGCAGTGCGTGAGTGCAAACCATAACCCATCCGCGTGCGATGCCGGTGCGGTACGTGAGAGAAATAATTGAAGGGTGTCAGGGTACGCGCGCAGGTCAGCCGGTGTTAACGATTTCGACGCCTAATATTACAGGTCATATCTCTCTCTCCGCTTCC
Organism: Pogonomyrmex barbatus; assembly: GCF_055798465.1. NCBI lineage: Eukaryota > Metazoa > Arthropoda > Insecta > Hymenoptera > Formicidae > Pogonomyrmex > Pogonomyrmex barbatus. The sequence goes on from NW_028297116.1 coordinate 13,359,716, forward strand.
TCGAGACACGAAATTGCGAATCGTTTGGCCTTGACACATTAGCGTGCTCCGCCGCAACCCAGTACTTCGAAATCAATTTCTCGTACTTAATGAGTAACTTTGCACCTCTCGTACTTTGCACCTTTCGTTGCACGCGTTACGCGGCGGTAAAACACGTCCAGATTTCTTACCCTTACCTTTTAAAATGCGGCGAAAATGCTACTTTTACTCGTAAGTCGTGAAAGCGATTACCTATTCAAATAATGGAGTCGACCTCACGTATTCTGCCATCCAATTTACAACTTAAAAATAATATACAGATCTGTACAGGTTGTTTTAAACATCCGAAAATGATTATAAAGATCTTGGATCTTTCAATGTTTCTTTCTATCATATGAGAAAAGTGTTAATATAACGTGATAAAAGGTGAATAAGTTTTGTGATGCTCGAATGATCCTCAGCGCCGTTACACTCGAATGATTTCTATCGACACGTTTTTTTCTCGTTCGGGATCTTTTATACGACAATACATCTCGATACATCTGAATGATTCTAAGAGCGATCTCGAGATCCAGGATGTACGTGGGGTAAATTCCGGACCTCCACTGGACGATGATTTTACGGTCGAAGGATGGTACGATACCCGTCGCGCTTGTGACTCGACCTTTCCCGAAGATAATAAAGGATGAGAAAAAAATGTCGACTCCTGATCGGCGGAAGCCACTCGTTGTTAAACATTGGCTTTCTGTGATCCTGCCGCCTCGAGTATATCTTCAGCGGGAGATCGCTTGTTTTCCTTCAATATTTTTTTACATGACTTAAATATAATTACGATGTAATAACGTACGTAATTGTTCCTCGAAAAAATATACAATTCGTATAATTTTCCAATCAACTGTCAAGTTGTTTGCAACTAAAGAGAACACCACGTCGTGATAAATACTTCACATAAATATTAAGTATCTCATGCCACGTGTATGACATTTGACATGCATGTGACGCACGAAATTTCCATATCGTTCCGCGAGACAGACCGATATATTCCGATCGAGGGTGTAAAGTCGGACGGAATTACTATTATCCAGAGTGCCGGAGTCCCTTTTTTATTCCTCCTCCGAGGTCATAACTCGTGCAAGCGCTTAAGTAGCGCTCGAGCGGCACGGTCACCTGCCTTCATGCTGGAGTGACTTGTAAATCACTCCACCGAAACTGGGGTACGTGCCGCCACGGGAGACAAAGGGGGACCAGTCGATGGAAAAAGGGCCCGGACTTAATCGAGGCAAAACGACCACGTTCACCGGAATGAGATGGTACTCCTTCGCGCATTTCCACCGATCTCGCGCGATCCATTTCTCCGACCTTTTCTCGCGTACGTTAAGAGATCGGCACTTAAATTCAGTTTTACGTCTGCGGGAAGTGAGAGCACTGCACGGTGCTTGTATACGACTACCCTCACATATACATACGCTATACGTATTAAATTTGAAAGTTTTATAATTTGATATAAAAGTATAATTAAAAAACTATAATGAACGAAAGTAAATGCTATTAATAATGAAAAAAAAAAAAAAAAAAAACGATAGTTATTAACGAGTCCGTCTTCCCTATAATCAAATATAATTGATAGAGGCGATATTATTTTTTTTTTCTGGATACTCCAATTTCAGAACTCGAGATAATTCATGCGATGACGACGAGAGATCGGAAGACCGGATCTAACGAAGGAAGCACGTAAAACCCCCCCAAGACCCTTTTTTTCGGGCGGCGCAGCGAATACACGTCGAAAGTTAAATGGGATTTTTAGGTCACACTCGCGGCTCGCGCGACGTCGCAATTTCAGGCACCGAACCGGCCAACGCGGCTGAACGGCGTTGTTTTTCAGGGCGCAACCGGGGCAAAATAAGACGGTTAACGCAATATAAGGCGCAATGCCGGCCGAGTCACGTCCGCAATGGGGCACGTGCAGCACGCGTGCTTCGGCTTCGCGCACCGACAAAAGAATCCCGAAGGAATAACCTGCACCGGCCCTCTGCGCGATCGAAGCACACCGACAGCACTGCAAAAATATACATTTGTTTGGGAACTCACGATAATTCATATACAGGATATATTCGAATAAACGCGTTTCGCATACGTGAGAATATTTCTTCTTTAAAGTCGAGATTATTTTCTCTCTAAAATGTCAAAATGATATCAAGTATGAGAAATTCTTAAACCGTAGATGAAAAAGAAAAACATTTTTTAATAGATAATTTTAAATAGATAATAAAATATTATTCTTCAATTAATGTTAAATAGATTTCTTATTAGTTTTAACTTGGGATACAATTATCCAGATATTTGATTTTTAAAAGGTGCAAAAAGTATATTTCAAAAAGATTATAATAATAAAAACCGATTATTTCTCTTTTCAATTAAAAATATGTCGAATTTAATAATAATTTAATAATAATTTTTTTTTTTAAAAAACAAACTTGTACGTGATCGTGACAGTTTGCGCAGATTTATACGTAAATACAATTTAATTTTCTTCACAAGCAATTTCTTGTTTCTTGGCAGAGACGGATAAGCATGGATCATCCTGTACAGTCTGTCTTCCTGTTGTTGCTTATCTCTAGACTCTTAAAATCGAAGTATCGGGTTTTATCCTTTTTTCGTACGCCCGCTCGGATACTTGCCGTATGCCACGATGGATCACCAGATGGTCCACGATCGTCTGGTTCGCCAGCTCTACCATCTGATGCCGAACTTTCGCATTCTTTCTCTTCGGGGTCCAAATCCGTCGCAAAATAAAACAGCAATAACATACACATTTATCCCAAGTCTATCAAGAACAGACCGAGATATCCGTTGTTGGAAATTCTTTTAGAATGGCCTTTTTCTATGTTTATGTACATAAGACGTTTATATATAATCCAAAGTTTTAATTTACGCTCAAGGTAAATTGGATCGAACGGAATATTTTACGAATGAGATTAACCTGCTGCCAAAGAAGGAAGATGCGGGCGCGAACGCCGTAATTATGCGATTCGCTTGAGACGTTGCGTTGTAACGCCGCACCATGGCATTCTGAAAACGACGATGCGCGCAGCACAGTGGCGTGTGCTAATTCCATCGTATCTCGCGTAAAAGTGGGCGCGATACGAAGCGAGCGGCGTCGCTATCTTCAACGACTCTTTCGTCTTGGGGTATCATTAAGAGCCCGCGCGAGAGGCAGATACCTATTAAAAGGCAGCCAATTTCTATTGCCAAGATAGATAATAATAGCACCGTGGTCCCTCTATGGGTTACGCCATAAAATCTCCCATAAACCGCAACGGTTTTACTTTCGTGCGCTCGGCCTTCTCCTCTTCTCCTCTCCTTCCTCGTCTTCTTCACGTTCTCCTCGTTGCTCCTCGTCTATTGCTCGCGCCAGCAAGCTCGTAAACGGTATAAATGTTGCTCGTGAGGTACTCACCTTCTCCTCCTTTTTCACTCTTTCTCTTCTTCTTCTTCGTCTCCTTTTTCCTCTTTATTCTCTGCTGGTTCTTCATCTTCTTCTTCTCCGTTCGGCGTATTCGTTGTCCCCCCGAGCGTTTTTTCGTGCGACTTCTTCGCCAGCAAGGAATACTCGCACTCTCGGTTTCGACGACCTCTTCCTATTATTTCTCGCTCTCGCGAAGTCTCCGCGTATATATACTTCGCAATTCTTCACCGAGTGAACAGACACGATGACATGTGGTTGGCGGTCATGAGATTGTGTCTCTCTTATTTTAGCGAGCTTGAAGAAATCCTATTACCATATTTTATTTAATTCATTATCAATTTGACACAGTAACTATATAACTGTTGCTTCAATAAATTTCATGATCTATATATGTCAAATTCTATTAATAAAAAAAGCTTTTATATATATATATATATATAATTTTCTAATATAAAATATTTGAAGAGCATTATAGAAATAAATTTGCAAATCGGAAAATTATGTGAATTAAATTATAAATACAATATAATTCATAGATAGAATTATAGAATTTTGTTGTCAACTATCATGCCTTATGCTTATGCACAGTTCGATAACATGTGGTTAGCGATCCGAACACCACTTACAAACTCACCTTGTGGCTCAATATTGTGATCTTGTGCTTCACACGTTTAAATTAGATATATTACTGTAATCATATACTGTAATCATAGTATCTCGTACTGTATTCATAGTGATTCATCTAATTCATCTAATTCTATTCAAATTTAATCAATAGTCAAAGTCATTATGGTTAATAAAAAACTCAATTTCTGCAATTTTTAATCTAAAGTAATTTTAATATAAAATCCACTATGTATATTCTTCATATAGACAAAAATCATGTTTCTAATTTTGTACAAAATTTTGATTTTAAAAAATTTATGATTTTCTTCTCAACAATATATGCAATGGAGTTTTATCGAAAATAAAACAACAATTATTCTCGTACATGTGCCTAATTCAGAAGGTACATTCGATAAATGTGGCACGATCAGTCGCCAAATAATCTCAACATAATGTTTTGTTCGTGGGAGCAATAGGTGTCACACAGCAAAACCGTTGGGCCCTTTGAGGAGAAAGCGCCATATGGCATAAATGGCAGAATCGCATCGTCCAGGTAGTTTGCTGTTATTGCCCAGTTTCGCTCTTCGGCGGTTCGAGCCGGTAATTACGCAGCCCCCACGCAAAGTTCGAGTCCCTAGAACTCTTTTTCACATCACACAGGAGGGTGAGTAAGCTTGTTGTGGTCAGTGACCGAGGGTGGAATTTCGTGCGTGCCAGGCCGCGCCAACGCAATACGAATTGCGTGGGAATAGAGAGGATTGCTCGTTGTATTATCGTTACATCATCCGACATGCGGTTCGTTGGAAAAAAAGGAGTAATCACGTGCATATAGACACGTTCGCACGACATAATAACGATCGCTGCTTAATGACAAATTACATTTCTCGTTTCCGCATCACGTGAGAACTTACGTTATCGCCGAACAAGCTGCGCTTTCCGGTAATTTTCTATTTTATCACGACACACGTATCACGTAATTAAAAGTACCATTCCGATCGTTAGATAAAGTATATATCCATATATTATGGAATAATTTTTTATAATAATGGATATTTTTTATGTATTTTTCTTTGACCTCCAGCATAAATTGCTCCCTTATTTTAAAAGAAGGGGTCAAAACTCGAGGTAAATAGGCATGTCGACGTCGTAAATTCGCATCAGAATGCACAACAGTCGGAAAAGAATTAATCCTGTTTTGACACTCACGCAGTCGGCGGTACCGCATCCCCAGGCGGCAACGCCAAAATCCGGCATCTGCCCCTCAGCTCTCCCACGCCTCGCCGGAGGATCTCGATCCTCGTAATTCACAGTGGCCACTTCTCGAAAGGGTTCCCTGCGGGCACTGAAAAGGCCAACAACAGGCCCGAGAACAGCGGAGAGCGTACGCATGTGGAAGGTCGCGTGCCCGCATCACCTGCGGCACGCAAAAATCTGGAAAAACTACGGAAGGCCATAACGCGCAGTCCTGACAGCTGCGCCTGATCGCCTGGACGTCTTATTCAAACAGGAGCCGGGTGTTTCCGCGAGGAGTGATGGACAATCAAACGAAAGGGATGATTCCGCATTTCGAGAAGGGATATTTTCCGAGCGAAACCGGAAAAGGGTTGAAATCTTCGAATCATTCACGATTGATCTATCGGTGCGACAATTGCGGCCAATGAATCTTATAGCACGAAAGGATATTTGGTACTATTGTTAAAGACACCATTGCACAATGTCAATTTTAGCATAACGTCATAATATCAATCGTGTATACTTTTATCTAAATTTAAAAATATCAAGAAAAGTTTGACTTCAAATTAATCATGTTCGGAAAAAATTCGTAAAAGTAACTTTTCTACATAATATGTGCCATTCTATACAACTCTATTAATTTCCGTGTGCAACAAAATGAAATACTTTAATTTCAATTATTATGATAGAAAAATCAGTATGTAACAGAAAATTATATATAAAATCTTTTGGTGGTTTAAATAAATATTGCATTCTCTTGGCGCACATTTCAAACCATTTGTAGAAAAAAAAAGTATATCGCGAAGAATTGAAAGCAAACCGACATATGATGATGCAGGCAAGGACCAAAAGGGGGTTGAATATAAAATTCTATAAGAAACCGATCAACCATCAGTGAAATGCATGTCTAGCAAAATCCTAAAAGGGGGAATGTTTTATTCATGCAAAATACATCGCTCTCATAGGATGGAAGGGATACGTTCGCGGTGTCGTCTGGCTGTTTTTCGCTTTTTCGCGGTAGGCCCATGAGCAAGGGTTGAATACACCTTCGCTGCATCTATTATTGACGATTATGCGTCGGTCGAAAGAGACGATGGCGCGCGTATGCGCGTATGGGTACTCGCCCATCTGCCGCGATCGTTACCTCGGATTTTTCTCCTTCGGAAGTGGCGATTGTGGTCGCACGGCGTACCAGCATGCATGCAGACGAGTATCAGGGCTTCGGGAGGATGCCCCGTGGTTTGTTTGCCGATGACTTCTGGCCTCGGTTGTCAGTTGCCGGACCCTCAGCAGTTTCGCTCAACAGCGCCTCGTTTTCTTCGATTTCGTAGCGATTGTCCGCGAGATGATCTCTCGATGGCTCTCGATAGCATCCAGCTATCGTTATTTATTAACCGGCCATTGTCGACGCGTTAATTGGACAAGTAGCTGACAATTGGAAGAAAAGACGCGAGCGGCCATAAGTGCTTATAATAATGAATTTCTGCAGCTATTATTTGCGAGCCTGTTTCATAAAATATATCGTAATATATCATATTTTTTGTAAAATTACAAAGCATGAAATTATACAATATATATATATATATATATATATATATATATCTTAAACATTTTAATATTATGTTATTATATTATGTTATTATATTAAATTAAGATATATTATTAAATTTTTTATTAGTAAAAATCAAAATACCTATGTGTGTAAATATCTATGTGAAAGCTAAACGAGTTAAATAAATTAAATTACAACTCTTTAAGCGATGGTTACGTAGCTCTAAGGGACCAACGCTTTTGTCGAAGGAAAGCATATGTCGGATTACATGCGCAAGTATGCACACGTGTGCAAGTATGCATAGATCCCGACAAGGTGGTCAAAAGGATAAGAGCGCGTGCGGGGGTGGCCAGGTGCCTACTCCCGCATAAGTGATTGCCGGGAAAACGAGGGTGAGTAAAGGGGAAAAATGTATATATCGGCGTGCGGACCGTTGCATCGGTATATAACCGTGGTCAGTGATAAAAGCAGATCAAACAAACTGAAAGAGATATCTAGGTCTTCCTAGAATTCAAAATATTGACACCGGTGTACACGTTCCCTTTTTTTGGCTAGGTAAATTGATATCTAAAAACAATGTCATTATTTTTTAAATTAATATAGATGTATATAAAGAAAAAAATACATTATTATTTTATTAAATGATACAAAATATATATATATATATATATATATATATATATATATTTTTTTTTTTTCTTTTTACCTAAAATATACATTTATGTGTTAAAACGTTTTAAGAAAATCATAACCTGATCGATCAAAATTATATATCTCACGTTATTTATTAAGAATAAAATACGACACTGTAGAATTAATTATGTACTTTAACCGTGTGCAATAAGATTGTTGGTAATCGGATTTTACGAAGTGTGATCACGAGGATTGAGCTATATATAGCATAATACTATCGGAGCACGATTACTGACCAGTTGTTCTCTAGTTGTCCACCGATTACGAGCACGAGGATAAATTTTCTCGTATCGTGCGACAGCCGGCCACCTGCGGGGGGCAGGTGGTATCAGACATAATCAGAACAGGCGCCACAATCCGCGCCACCCTTCCTCATCACCCTTCTTGATCGAATCTCCGATGGTCGTTTGTTTTCTACTGCGTCGCAATGTGCGAGTTGACTCACGGCACGTAAAACGATACGCGCGCATAAAATCGAAAGAAAAGATGCAAAAGAAATTTAAAGTTCGATTGAAACTTTTAATTTGATTATAGAAAGTAAACATCAAAAAATACATAGTATTATTCCCGTCAAAAGCATTCTTATCAAATCTCAATCATCTCTTGTCGTTATATAATGAAAAGTTGAATAAAAGTAGACTAATCTATCAACTAAATTATGTAAGATAATAAAAGCCGAGGGACATGTCATCAAGTTCACATCTGATATCGTTGTAATCAACGATAGTTGAACGTTCCTTCACGTACGTCTCGTCCCGACGAGAAGAAGGGGAATCCTCGAGACGTCAGACTAAAGCTAGACGCTGTTAGACCGGTCGCGAAGAAAAATTCTACTAGTCTCCAGCTCATGCAGCCGGACATCGCGTTCAGTGGGTTAGTACTGCCAATCTATGCATCGTGCTTCATCACCAACTATATGTACCTCTTCTTCCTCCATTTTCTCTTGTCTTCTATACCTTCAGTTCGATCATCATGCGGGCATCATTGACTATCCACTACACAGACTAGTCTAGCATCGTTCTTTCTTTCTCTTTCCTTTCTTTTCGTCGATTTGTTTAACGATAATGTTCCCATCGTGGCCATCAATCTTTAATCTTTCAATCTATCTTTCACCTATCTATTCTTAATTCGTTGACTCGTGCGAGATTGACACGATGTTTCACGCAATGACGAACGCAGCGATGAACGAAAAAGACTGAAAAATGCGATATCTGAAACTGCCAATTATTCAGAGAAATTTATTATATTGATTAAACTTCTATCTCGATAAAGCCCACAGACTATCCGCATTGAAAATCAAGATTCCGTATTGGAAGTTTGTTCAAACAGGACAACAGCTTGAGATTAGATTTTAATCTATTTCATCAATTTCTACGATTTTTAAATTAGTAAATGTTACAAAGTAATATACAGCTGTCTATATGTCGGAATTTTGCGTAAGATGCATCAGCAGATTTGTAAAGTGAGATAAGTCGTATTTTTCAGTCAAACAAATGTACTTCCTGAAAAGACGAAATAAAACATTTGCCAATATCGATGCTTAGCCGTGTTTATTCGATCAAAATCAACCAAATCGTTCCCGCTCGCTTGATGAGAAAGTCGAGAAATCGTCTTTGATCGCAACCGTTATCGTTGCCCGAGAGGACACGACGAGGCGACACGACGGTGACGGTGATCAGAATGGGTGGGAAACGGGGCCCTTGAGAGGCAAGGGAGACTAGTTAATGACTCGGCTACTTTATGCGACAGGTACACGTGTGTCGCGCTCTTCTCTTTCTCTAGCCGATGATTTTTCGTGGTGGGCAAAGATGTGGGCATAGGGGCCCAACCGGGCAGACGGACCAGGCGCTATGAGCGATCGCGGTCCAACACCGTGCGCCCACGGCAGGTGCTTGCCTCTTATACAGCCTTTCTCGTTGGTGCCGGCGCTCCTCTCTCGTGCCTTCAATGCCGCCTTGGGTAAGAGGCAGACCCGAAAGAAGCACCACGGCATCTGCCTCCCTCTCGTTGTCTCTCTCCCTATCATTCTCCATCTCTCTCTCCATCTCTCTCTCTCTCTCTCTCTCTCTCTCTCCCCCTCTCTCTATCTCCGTCTCCTTTCGAACAGTCGCGCGAGTCGGCGATCGGCGGGCGAGTCAAGGGACCAAGGGGGACGATCGGAGCCACGCGCCAACGATCCCCTCTACTCACGCCGGCGTTCTCTTCACGCTGCTGTTCCTTTCGCTCTTCTTCGCGTGTCTCCACGTTCTACTTAAGCCGATCGCGCACTTAACCGCGCCTGGGAATCTTACGAGTGCGAGCCGCGGTAAGTAGCGTGCCACACACTTGAATCAAGTACACGAATGTACACTTTATTTATCTAACGACGTCGAGACTTCTACGTTCTACGAAACTGCTAACGGCGTAATAATGATCGCGGAGTATAGTATATATCGGTTAGAAATCATTACAATGAATCATTACAATGTGTATCGAATAATAAGTCGAATTTATGAAACTGTTTTCGCGAAAAGAGCTAAAGTAAGGACTTCGAGAGATATTTTCAAAATCTTTTCTCATCTGGCTTAACGAAAGAATGCTGTAAAATAGATATTTTACGGAGGGTTTGTGAGTGGAAGATTACTCTCGAAGCGATTTCACTTCTTTAATTCTTTAATGGTTATTCCCTGAGATACGGCGATTTTACCGCTACAGAAACAATCTTATCCGTGTCTTCGGGCCGATTCGCGTTGGTGTTATAGCTCGACGCTGGAAATATATTGCGCGCGATGTTGACACAGGAACACTTTGCAACAACTTCACACGCTACTTTGCATAAGCGAGAGAATCGTTGCGACGCCCGCGTCCAATTCTGCATAATAAAATTACTTTTGCGCTGCTCTCGCAGATAAAAATACATGTTAATACGGATCCCGCGATTTGGGAACCATATTAGCTCCTGCCGACATTTTTACAGCAGGCAAAAGCGTTACGTTTCTTAATATACGAAGGGCTTGAACGGCGCACGAATTTCGGCACAGACGGATTTACTTTTGTAGTTTTGTTGGACAAAAAAACAAGGAAAGGTTTAAATTTGTAAAAAAAGAATAATGAGACGATAAAATTTTCTTACATAGTGACACTAATATATTCCTGCAAGAACTTAATTCCCCGAATCTTTCCCTTAAATTCTTTTGCAAAATTATATAAAATTAGTAAATAATTCTCTAATATTTCTCTCTCTTTCTCCTCCTTTTCCCAACATAATTTGAATACTAAGAATAAAAATTTTTAGAGAATAAACTTTAAGATTTAGAGCGGGATAGGGCGCTTCAATGATTAAATAAATATTTTTTTTTCAACACGATGTACTTGATTTCCATTAGGGTCAGACGATCGTTCATTTAAACGACTCCTCCTCGAATTTGACCAAGAACTCGGCATAGTGCTCGGTCATGTCAGAAACGCGGGGGAAGCTCGCAAAAAAGAATGAGCACACTGAAGGTGAACAATACCCACCCACCCTGCTATTATTTTCAATTCCTCACATTCAGCCATTGAGCCAGCCAGATCCGGATCGTTATTGCCGCGGCTTTATTACCGGACACTTGTGTGCCCGTACGCAAAACTCCCGTCATCATTATTCGCATTGATAAACGATCGTCGCCGCGTCACGAGGGATGTCATAAAAAGGTGTTCTGCCCGCCGATCACAATCGGCCGGATGCGAAGCAACGGGGTAGCTTGGGCGAAGAAGTCTGCCTCGCGAAATTGCAATTGCCGCTTTTGACTCACTTTTCAATCCCGATTGAAAAAAAAATAGATAATGCAAAACATATTGATAAGTTAAAGGTATGCAATAGAGAATGTTTTTACATTAAGGATTCTCTTAATTTTATGCACGATTCTTGAATTACTTTTGATGTTTTGTGAAAGTTGTCATCGAGAACATAGCGGTAACCATTTCTAATAAACATTAGTTAGATGGACAGATGCTGCATTTTAATATATTCACAACGGGAGACAGCTCACGTGGCAAGTACCACTTTTTTTCTCTCGCTATTATTCACACATTAAGATTTTATTATTAAAATTTATGAATTTTTTCTGAGTACACGCGCGAAAATAATTATATTTAATTATATTTATATAATTATATTTTATATGCGGCTATTATAATAAATAAAAAAAATTATCTCCCTCAACAAAGGATGATTCATATCGGCATCGATTCACATTAGTTTTACATCCAACCGGTAGAGGCTATGGCTAAAAGTTCCCTGATGGCATTCTAATTGGTAATGGCAGACTATCCGACTATTTAGTAGCTGGTTCATTCATATTTTTTATACAATTCAAGAATGAAACCGCCGGGATGTCCTCGGCAAGGAATCGCTTCTGATTCGCCGAGGCTTACGTCAGGCTTGCCAAGAACCTTCGATCCTCCGATACGAAGTATAAGATCTTTTATTTACAATCCACTCACGCGCGTGACGCACGCGCGTGTTCACAGAAAGCGAAATTCAAAGACCGCCGAACTTCGGCTGTGGCAAAGCGAAGTTTTAACTAATTTGACCGAGGGACGTAGGAGGTTACGAGCTCTTTGATAGGATGTTAACGTTGTACATCGCTAATTTGCCAATTAATTCCTCGTCCTTTCTCGTCCTCTCAGCGTGAACAGCGAATAAAAACCGCCAGAAGCTGCCCGCTCTTATCTCGAAAAACACTGCGTGTACTCCCTATGCCGAAATTAATACAACAGTCTATAACTTTGGTATTATATTACATTTTGAAGCGATGTTCCGTTGTCATTATACTCTTCGTAGACATCCATTTAGTACTATCCTAATATTCATGTCTTGTGGTGAGTCGATACGATCGTGAATTTTTTTCGCCACGGAAATACTTCTCATTCGGGCATCTTTCTTTCATGTCAACAGTTCCATTTAACCAAAAAATTATTGATCCGGCGAAATATATTCTAAATATAGCTACGAAATAATTTTTTGCTTGTTTCAGGATGCCTTGCATAAGTTCAGGAATGCTAGTTCGGAGAAGCTAACGGTTGACGACCAGCTACAAGACCAGAAAATGTAAATCGGCATGAAGCTACAAATGAAAGTACATAAGATTGGATTAAATAATTACATGAGAAGATTTAAAACTTTCTTATATAAGGCCACATGATCAAGATTACGAGTATACAGACATATGTGTCTTCGCTGCTTCGTCTTAATTAAGGTGTCCATGAAAAGTTTCTCTGTCGGATTCCACACAGCAATATCATGTCTTTCGAAAACGGTACCTTTACTATATTTTACTTTATCTTAATTTAAAGATGCTGCTTCTTTTAATAATCATCGATTTGATCTATCGTTTCGAGCATTCTCTCTTTTTATGTATATGAAAAAAAAATTTTTTATATTATACATCAAATATATCGATAATATTAAACATTACATAAATATAAAATAAAAACTTTTTAGATATATAAAAAAATTATTTTATATTATACAAATATATCGACAATATATCGACAATATTAAACATAATAAAGTATAAAATAAAAACTTATAATGATTTCCAATTTATTATTCATATATCTAATTTCTTGGAAACATTTAAATATTATATTACGTTACCTAACTTTTGATAACTCACATTTAATTGATAAAAATAATTAATTTGTATTAATTAGTTTTATCAATCATTCACACAAAGATATAAATTTTAACGATGTTTTTTTTTTAACCTTGCTATTATGAAACGCTGCAATTTTCAAGATATCGACAACTATATATAAATATATAACGCATTAAGACACTCACCTGGCATGCATTGCTAAATATTTTCGGGTTATTGCAAAATTCATCAAGCAACATATCGGGATGGTCCGTAATGATTAAACTACCGTTATAAAAAACAGTTGGCGATCATTCCGCCGAAATCTCCATTGCGCTTAAAGCAGCAAAACCAAGCTGCGCAGGACGCGTAAGCATGAAATACCATGAAACTTCTCATCGTTTAAAACAGACTCGACGTTATCCTTTACGTTACGTTTCGCGGAATTAACAATTTAATATCACCGCATGGCGCATACACGAAGGACACGCGTCGTATAATTATCGCGATTCATTAATAATCCTCCTTTATATATTTACTGATACGCGTAACTCAGCGATTATAAGGCCGCTCATTAAGACGTCGTATTAAGCCATCCGATTTTTGCCATTTGCAAATTAATGCCGTATATTAATTCCAAGTTGATGAGGAATGGGCAAAGCGAGAGGAGCGAGAGGCAAAACGAGCGTCTCCGTCGCGCGTATCCGCGCGAAAGTACGCGCGCCGCCGCAGTTTCGCGTTAATGAGTGTTGGCGCGCGCCACGGCACCGGCGGCGTGCGGGCGAGCACGCGCGCGTAAGACTCGAACGGGAAAGGAGAGACCGAGAGAAAGATGGATAGAGAGAAAGGGATCGAGGGAGAAAGAGAGGGAGAGAAAGAGAACGCCAACCTCGGGCCCCTCGCGTGCACATGCGGACGACGAAAACGGCAGCTGCAGCTGGGCGCTGCCACGCGCCCTCCGCCGCCTCGGCTCTCTTCGTATACCATTTTACAGGTTCGCTTCCACGATGCCTCATTCCTGTTCCCCGGTTCCTCTCTCCCCTCCGTCTCTCTCCCCTTGTATACCCTTTTCCTTTCTCTGTCTCTCTCTCTCTCTCTCTCTCTCTCTCTCTCTCTCTCTCTCTCTCTCTCTCTCTCTCTCTCTCTGTCGCGCGGGTCCGAATTCTACTTTCATCCTCTTTCGTCTCCTGTCCATCTTGCTCTCTTTCTTCCTCTCGCCGACGAGCTGGATATTCTGCCGCCATCCTTCTTCATGTACGGTGACACGCACGCATGCACGCATATCAAAGCGGAGTCGTGCGCCAAAGAGGACCACCGGACTCGTCACCTGCAGCTTGGCAGACTCCCAACGTTCCTACGGCCACCGTCGACACCTTGCCTAACTTCTTGGACTCTCAGTGGCGAGAAGAAGAGGAGGACGAGAAGGAGGAGGAAACTTGCGGGAAAGAGGTGGCAGTGAAATTCAGAATTGAAATTGTCCCCGGACAGTTAGACAGAATTCCAAACGCGTTATCACGGATGATCGTACACATCCATCGTTGTTAGCATGTGACCTCGAGTATCGGGTATGTGATGGAGAACACAACCCAATTACCTCGAAGCGTTAGAAGACAAAAATTAATTTGACGCAGGTGCGGAACGTAAATTGAATATGGAAATTGTTAATTTTCATGTTTAATTGCTTTACTCTGCTATTTAAATTAATTTATTCCGTATTTTGCGCTTTCACCCGATGTGACTGCTCTTTCAAGAATGCCAAGAGATAATCAGTATCAAAAGAAGAGAAAATGAAAACAATATCAAAAAATATTGAGATATTTTCTTTAGAAATATGTGTTTTTTTATATACGTTTAAATAACATTATCAGTCTCGACAGGGTTAATGACAGTTTGCAAATTTTATTTTCACTTCCCTCTCCTCATCTTTCTCTTTACTCTGCAAAGAGAGTAGGTATTTACACATGTCGGTCCTTTCTTCAAAGTGAGGACCTCGCTCAAAGTCTCACTCTGACGTAACGCACGACATTAAACGAGCTCCTGGACTGTAGGCAGGTGCATCGCACAAAGTTGAATTCTGATGCACGAAATTTTTTTCGCGTGCGTGCATGCGTGATCTTGATGGAGCACGCGCTCGCACGCTCCGAATCGTGTGTCGCGAGAGTGCGTGTCATCAATATATTTTCAAATTTTGCATATGACATATTTTTTCTCTCTTCTGTTTGCGTTACGAAATTGCATTAAACCAGATGTCATCAACGTAAAAGTTACAAATCAGATTAAGAGTGCAAGAGAATAATATTTAGAAAGAAAGATTATAATACAGATATGTTTTTTACATGCCTAAAAAAATTAGCTACATTTTTATTTTATATAATATTTTTCCTAATATATATTTTCTATTTTTAATATAATATATATGGATTGACATTTTAAATTCAGATGACAAATAGCCCTATTAACATTACAATCTTATCTCGTTATAATATAAAGATTTATATACATATTACTATGTGATATGTTACTTGCGACATAATTAAATGCGTATCTCTCGTAACGGCAATGAAATATATCTTGTAATGTCGGTAAAGAGAAAGCACGAAAGAATCCTCCGAATGTTATACTCTATGTCAAATTTTCTATCTAATTTCGATAATTTCGATAACACTCCATCACGCAAGAAAAATTTTAAATGACGGAACTAACCGAAAGGTAGCTTCCAAAGGTGTTAATAAATGAAACCGATTGCTTCACCAGCGTATCGCTTATCGTTCGATATTCAGGCCTTCATTGAATTTATCTGCAATACGATTGAAAGCTATTAACAAGATGGGATATTTCCCCTTCAATCAATCTCTTACCGTTAAATGCAAATTAACATTTAAGAAAACACGCGACATGTTTCCGCAGGTGTTTCTGTATCAGTCAACGTTTCTCAATCGAAGAATATGAAGAATGTCGATTGGATGGTCTTCTGTCAAATATCAATATCTTGTAAACCGAATAGCTTATATACTATTCGGTACCCATAGGTATCGAGATATATATTCGAGACCGCGGCGGCAGCTGCCATGCTCATCGTAATGGTAGCCTCGAAGGCCCGCATCTTCAAAGTGTCGTCTCGTATCTCTCGCCGTAATCGACGTAAAAGTTTCAGCGATCATGAAAAGCGACGGAGAAACACGCGTCTTATCGTCGACACGACGCTTAAATTGTAAATTGTAGAACTCCGAATAGCGCGAGCGTTGTCTCTTGAGGAAGTCTGGGAAAGGAAATCTTATTTACCGCAATATCTATGTCGTTTTTACGAGCCTATTGTACGAACTATATCGTTGAATATTAGCGGATTAACGATTCGCTGATTCGGGAATTGTCCAACAAAAGGTGCAATAACGCCGCAATTTGTTACTCGTGCGAACGTGTAAAACAGGTTTCAAGATGTATGTAAATCCGTGGCGTGCACACACTTTTTGTTCGTAAAAAGCGAAAGCTTCGCTTTTTATACAAACAATATGAAATAACATCAGTCGGCGTCCTTGCATGTCAGAGAGAAGCGCTCGTCTCTCGCGACATAGGAAATCCGTGTATAGATATTGAGACTTAAATATAGAGATCGAGTTGTACTGTGCCAAAGTAACTAAAACTGAAAGATTTTATTATTATACGCAATTCGGTTGCCATAAAAGTTTTTTGCTAGACCTTTCTTTTTGTACGTATCATACGTACAATACGTCATATCATATTGCATACTGCATACTTTTCGCGAAACACGTTGCCAGTCGACCGCTAATAAATTTTGTGCGAATTCCACCTGCCGGTTCATTTTCAATTGCTTTCTCATCTTTTTCCTTCTCATAACATCTTCCTTCGTCTAGTATATTACACGTGCATACGTGGTTCATATAAAAAAAATTAGTGTTTGATGAAATCTATCGCTATAATTTTTATTACAGCATCTTACAATCACGAAACACTCTGAGTAAATAGAAAGCTAGATAAATCTCTACAAGAATGTCTCAGGCTTGTAAAAGTTTTTAAAAATATGTGAAATGAGCATTTCTCTTCTTAAAAATATTTATAGTTTAGTGATTACTATCGATAGTCAAATGTACAAAATCTGACAAAGCAACAATAATGAAATGATGAGGAAAAACCGATCGGTGTTTCATTTGATGCCATCTTCGTAATCGACTCATTATCTTGCCGGAGATAATTATGATTGGGCGATGTATAATTAACGGGGCATTGGCGCTAAGAGAAACGAAAGAAGAAAAAGCGCATGCCGTACTTGTTATCTTCAAAATCTCTCTGAGTCTCTCATAGTCTCTCTCTCTCTCTCTCTCTCTCTCTCTCTCTCTCTCTCTCTCTCTCTCTCTGGTCTCTCTCTCTCTCTCTCTCTCTCTCTCTCTCTCTCTCTTCTTCTTCCCTACGCCCTCTTCTTCCTTTCCCCTTACCTATAACTCGTACTTATCCTTTTTTTCCTCTCGAGTCCTGGCCTGCACTTTGGTATCTTTTTTGGCACGCCCCCTTTCGGGGATCCTTTTTGGGGTTTGTCCTTCGTTATTACTCGCCGAGATTATCGAGGTTTTTAGCACCTCGGAACAGTGGACACCCTCTACAGGGTCCGCTTTTTTGCGTGCGACTCGTGGATCGATTGTACCTTCTGCACGAATGGACATCGCAGTGTTTCGGGGTGACACAGCGATAAAGTTAATTACATTGGAACACAAACTTTATAAGTAGTCCCTGAATTTTTGCCGCAATCTAAAATATAATCGTTTTAGATAATTATTATATTAAAGAACAAAAATGCTATTTATTTGTTTAAAGTGCAATTATGCTAGACAGATAGGGATAATAGAAAAAAATTTTTTAATTATTTCTGTGTGTAATTCTAAAAAAATATTAGTTTTAAAAACTAAATTTTTCTTTTATTTTAATATATTATCATGTTTCGTTATATATATATATATATATATATATATATATATATATATAGATTATAAAAGAAAAATCACAATGGTTACAATAGGAACATGTTTTAATTCGAAATATTTTTTAGAGATTCATTGATATAGAGACGAGTTTATAAACGATGTATAACATTTACAATTATATCGTGAGTCAAAATCCATTCACGTCATAGTATCTTCTAGATAATTAGCAGTTGTTCAAATTTCGGCCGGAGACACGAAACATGATTATCCATCTATCATGATTACGAGGGAAGCCTCCAGGAAAGCAAGCGTATTCCAGCGTATTTTTCTGCGCACGTTTATAACCAGGTGTTGCCGCCACACGGGAGTACGAGGAGTCGGTGCGCACACGTATCCAAGCATTTTATTATTAACCGCGATCGCTGCTTATCCACGCGGGAGGCGGCGGCGGCGAGAGAGAAGAGATATTTAAGTGTTTTATCTCCCCGGTCGTCCCTCTTCGCTAGTGGTGCCCCGAGTCATGCCAAGTTAGACCGGCGCGGCACGGCGGGGCCCCGGGGCCCCGAGGCCCCAGACTCTCGCGGGTCACAGGTACAACGAGCGGGCTCGCGTGCGCGCGTCCTTGACCGCGAGACCTTGACATCTGGGGGATTGCACATCCGACCTCTCAGGGTAGACCACGTCATTTCGTGAAAGTGGAAACGCGCCACGTTGCGCGCGCGCAACACTGCCACACGCACAGGCACACGATACGCACGTAGTCTTGTTGCATCCCTCGCACCCAACTGTGAGAATCGCTACGGTCGTCATCAGCTGCTTGATATTTGCATGTCAACGAGGCGCGCGTGGAATCGCGTGCCGAGAGCTCATAATAGGAGCCAGACGGAAAATTGTAGGTGGTATGGCCGGCGCGCGTGTTTACTTTGCTCGTTCCAGAAGCTACTCTTACACTGCAATTTGCTTACGCAGTACTTTTCGCATGTGCAATTCTCCATGATATTAATCTTGGCAATCTGAAACTGACTAAATTTAGATATATTATGACTAAAAATACGATATGGTTCTATTAGTTTGCATTAAGGAAAATGGTAATTAATTATCACCCACTGTGATTATCGATATTTCGATTTGCGATTTTTATTTTGCGATTCACTGATATATGGTAAACTTAGGATTAAATTAAATATGAAAAGGTTTAAAAAGTAAATTCAGATGAAAAATAAATTGATTTGTTCCCCGATGCCGCCAAATACACGTATGGCGTGAATGAGACTTCAATCGGTGAATGCATCTCCGTGATATTTTATCGTTGCCGATATCCGGCGCGGTTCAAGGAGAAAGGTCTACCGATATTTCTTCTTTCTCGCACGGTGTCTTGTTCTCCAGTTAATGTATTCAAGGTCTCTCGGGATTTAATCGATTAATGCGTAAAAACACGATTCGATTCTTCAACGTCGTGGACCACCACCGCGCAGGAGAAAGGATTTTAAGATGAAGATAGGTAGACTTCTGCTCAATCTCGATGCTTGTAATTAAGACTATCTTGGAATATCTGACATTCTTCGGCTCGAAGAGTGTTACCCGGTTGCCAAAGGGCACCAGCGACAATTTAGATAGCGTCGTCAAAAAACCGTGCTGGCCCTTCGCCAATGTGTCGGTGGTGTATTCGGTAGCAGGTATATCAAGGTATAGATTTTCCCTTCATGGTGAGAGAACTCACCCTCGGTCGTCTGAAAAAATCTGGAAGATCGTAAAGCGACCCAAAAGACAGCGGGCATTTGTTTGCGAATCTTTATGAAGAAATCGACAGAAGAAAGAATAATGTATTAAGTTTGAGGACTTTCAAAAACTGTGGGCGATAAAACGAATTTGCGTTTCAAATTTGACGTTCGACCTTAGTTTCCTCTCTCTTCCTAATCTTAACAGCGTGCAAACGAGATTTAATATTAGCCGGCGATAAAGTGTGACGCGATAGAAAGCTGAATGGAATCATTGTCGAAGGGTAACCACGTGACAGTACAGAACGTAGTATTATGACGCAACATCGTAGATGTCAATTTTTGAACGGCAAAGGAAACACGTACGGCTATCAATATTTAAGTATCCTTTTCAAGGTTTCGTTTATAAAAAGGCGCTGCTGAGAATAGATCGAAATTAAAGGTTGTATTCATCGTTTAATATTCTTCATGTAAATATTGCCGGCCAATCAAGCTTCTCTTGTAAAAAGACCATCAACTCTCACTAGTAGCATTTAGTAGCCGGTCCTGATATCCTTCCCGACAGATATCGCCGCCTCGAATCATCAGCGACGATCAACGGTAGCTCTCGATCGAGAACCTTTCAACGGCCGACCGAGCTTGTGGAGAATCGTGATTCCGTCTTTTGTCGGGCACGAAAAATTCCTGCGGGACGTCCGCCATCGATGTACAGATAGCCCTAACCAGATAGGTCTGCAAGCGCGCGTCGTGTCCTCCCCCTGTATGGCGTTCCCTTTGTGCGTTCACGTGAAAAATGACTCGTCGAATGATCCGCAGAAGGACGCCGGTCCACCTCGGGATTATGCCAAAGTACACGGGACCGCTCGCACGATAAATCTTCACCGAGAAGAATCGCCGTGCTGATCGTTGATCCGCGATCTTCGATCTCGCGACAAAACCGTTTCTACGAGTATCTTTACGTACAAAGTCGGTGATGGAGGTGAGAGAAGAAATCACGCTAATCGAAATGCATCAGCGAATCCAACGTGTAATAAGACGCAAATGGATTATTTAAATTATCGCTTCTTATCTCAATCATTTTATATGTTGATTGTAACGCGGATCTCACTAATGGCATTACTTTGCCTCATTCATGTACTTGAACAGAATCTCAAGATTAAAGATAAATCTTCATTGCATGTATAAAAAAAAAATCAATGGATATTTACATGCATTTAGATTGGTTTTATTAACATGGGCAATATCAATTATTATCAATATTATTGTATTATATTACAAACAGCATAAGAAAAGAGAATTTATCACGTGCGTGTAATGAACTTAAAAATAAGAGATATTTTACGTCAAATCGTCACGAAAAATCTTAATTATCTATGCGGGTAATTGCAGCTGGACGATTACTAATGCAAGTTTACCATATAAAGACTCCGTATAGTGTGTATGATTATTATTATTATTATTTATTTTACTTTCCATTAAGAAGAGTAATGAGTTTCAAATATATTATAATTAAACAATAAAAATATTATAATTAAACGGTTACATTTTACGAAGGATTGAAATCGCAATCTTCAAAGGCACAATCTATGTATCTACGTTTCATTCTTGTACGTCATGCGCGCTGTGTATGCGTCGGTTTGCGAAAAAGGCATTGCCAATGATAAAACCTTTGCAAGGCCTTTGCTCGCGTGGAAACATGGAAAACCGCAACCGGGCGGTTCACGTGGAACGTGTCGTGGATCATTAATCAGCGTGGCGATGCGCTCGCGACGGCCGATGGAGCCGTAAAGCCTTTGTCGTTTTATGCTTAAACAGGGGGATTATACGCCGGTCGTCACAGCAATTGCATTCGCTCGCGCGAGCATCGCGCCGTCGCGCCGGGGTAATTGCAACGTTCCACGCGTACGCGATCCACCGAATGCTGGTATCCCCCGATAATACGCAAATAATGTACTTGTCTCAGCTTTTGACAAATTCAAAATACGCCGGATTCAAGAATCCCTCTCGATTTATGTTAATATATTATGTTAATATTATGTTAATATTACAACATGTTAATATTATGTTAATATTATTTTTATGTTAATATACCGCATTTCTTGATTTTAAAAGTTAATCTTATAGGAACATAATAATATCAATCATGATGATAAAGATATATCACTAAAGGACGTTTTTATGAACTTCTTAAAAAATATTTTCTCATTTTTATCAGCTATATCCTGATAAAAATATACACAAACGTTCATGAAGATGGCATTTTATCTTATATAAATTAATTCGTTACGGCAAAATTTGCCCTGTTCTTTTTTCTTTTCCTCTGAAATGGGATCCAAGAAGGATAAGTTGGGAAGATAAATTTCAATAAGTACTACCTTGTCAAAAAATTTTACTCGTCTCTTAAACAAGTGCATATCGTCCGTTAACACACGCGTGCAGAAGCAGTTTAATTACAGTACGATAAGTGCATATGCGCTTCCCGGAGTTATAGTAATTGGCGCCATCTTAATAACGCTCACCATTTATCCGAGCATTTAATATCTCAATACGATTATATAGCTTCTTTAAACATCAGCTGATTCCTCTTGCTCATTTCTCTTATAAATTGTTTATAATTAAACAACGTCACTCGTCAAGAAATTTGCCAAATAAACTAATAATTATGTATTATGTATTATCATGTATTATCATGTCTTATTTTATGCATTAATTGTTAACGTTTAACTAATTTAGTAATTAATTCGATAATTTTCTAATTCTATTATGCTCTATCAATCATAGCCCATCTTCCTAATTTTCTAATAAATTGCACAAAATTTTTCTAATCTCGCTTCTTAAAAAGCATAAAAAAATCTTCGAGCTATTGATAATGAATGAATTAATCAGCAGCTCCGGTATCCGGCCAACCTGCTGCGACATATGTGAGGTACGTTAGTTCACGCACCAATACCTACATACGTTTGCGCGCCATATGCGTCGCCGATTATATTCTGTTCGGCAACCCCACATGACCCTTCACGAAATAGACGTATGCATGAGTAAATTCTCTCCCTCGAACTGCCCCTTCTCGACTCTCTGCCCATTCCAGAACACTGAAGTATTTGTATATTACATATGCGAGCCGGTGTCGACCTGCCGACATGTGAAAACACATACTTTCGTGATAAACCTGTGTCGCACATGTCAGATCTAATTTTGTGAATTTAATTACGACAATATTAATTTTATCAATCGTAATTGTAATTGTGAGAAACGCGTCACATTTTCGATGATATAATTAATAACTGATACAAAAAAAAAAATGATTAAAATTTAAAAACTTATTCAAAATTAATTGCTTCTTATTAATTAATAGTTCATGGAAAGAACACTTTTGCTAGCAAATCTAATAATTTGGCTAAATACAGATCTGAAAACGATTTTGTTGGCCCATCAAAATTATTTTGTAGAACACTTAAATATGATGATAATACTGCAAAAATGTTTCTAAAATGCTTCTAACAATCAATTTGAACATCGTATATAATAATTTTGAAGGTCCAATAAAATCATTTTCAGATCTGTATCTAGTCAAATTTTTAGATTTGCCAGCAAAATGTGCTGTTATAATTGTTATATAAACTGTGCGCTTACGTCCGATATTACATCCATGCGTGACACTTGAGATTTGTAAAAAAATAAAAGCACGCGCTGTCATATGTCCATGATGAAGTTTATTACTCGATGTCTGTATTGTTATAAATGATTTTGATGACAAAGCATTTTGCTTTATAGTGGATACGATTTTTCGAGGATGATCATTATTGACCTTGTCGCCACTATAAAAGCGTCTGCAGTTAGGGATCTAGAAAAATTCTCTTTGTAGATGACGTATTCGAATAAGGCACTTTACAAAAGTGATTAATTTCACAATACCGAAAATAATGACAAGTTATCTACTATATATACGTATTTATAAATAATATACAGCCGACACACCAAAAATATTTCACACAAAGTCACTAAAAATATGAGGATAAACTACAACTATTATTATCATTTTTACTTTAATACTCGTCGAACTGTTCGTGGTAACGTGTAATCGACACAAATCAGCATTGGTATATTATTACAACAACGTATTATAGAACTAAACTGCTCTAAACGCCTCCGTCGTGAAAATGATGGAGAACAAAAGGGCTGAGAGAAATTGTAACAACTGCATAGCGCATCCATGGTCCATACTTCATCCGACCAACCAGAAAGCCCTCTAATCTCTATGATCGCGCGGGACAATGATCTGAACGATCTAACATCTAAAACCGTGCCCGAGGCGCGAGACGACTGCAACGCGTGTTTCGAATCGCAGTTGCATCCGAAGGAGTCGACGTATCCAGCAAGGGTTAACTCGGAGAACACGAACGTGGCATCGTTCATCTCACCACTCGACACGGTAATTAATTCCACGGTAATTAGCGGCGAAGTGTTTGGCCGAAAGAATCGAGAAGCTCGAAAGAATATAATTACGAAATAAATTCTAATTCGGAGGTTTAAGATAATAAGACTATCACGAGCGTACTTTCGCTTTCTCTTTCTTTCTTGAAAAAAATCTTCACCCCGCGTCCATTCTTTATATATACGATCTCTCCGTTTCCCTCTTTGACATCGTCATCGCCGCGCGTCTAGCGATGCCTTCGAATTCCTTTCTCTTCTTTAGATTAAATGACATTCATATACATTTTTTTTTTATTAATCGGATATCTAGTTAAATATATATATTAAATATATATACAATTATTTATCATGTCAATTGTACATAACAAATATTTAATGCAATGCAAATATTATTGTCATCATTAGAAAAGAAATATATTAATATCGATAAATTCCATCCGAAATAAATTCATGAAAAATAATAAAAAAGTATAAAATTTATATTAACGTAAAATTTGCAGCCATAATGTCTGTAATATTTAATTTTATTCATTGATCATTAAAATTTCATTTGTCTCACGCTTAAATTTCGCGTTCCCAGCACTTCGAGACGTTATCTCTTTCGCGTTCCTGCGCGTCCTTATCGAAAATTTCAAAGCGCGCATCTATTATCTATCCAAACCGTCGGGCATCCGCCTGACGTTTATTTATTCACGTAGGAATGTCCAGCGGGGCCCTACCGCCCTATAGCGCTCTCTCACGCGTCGTCTTTCGACAAGGAGAAACACAGACCTGCGAAGAGAGATGGGAAGAACCGCCAGAATCGAAAGGGAGAAAAAAAAAAAAGAAACGAGGAGAGCATATACCTGTTCCACGCGCGAGCACGCACACGCACAGACGCGTACGCATACAGGGAACGCGACTTCTCACGCGTGTATGCGCGCACGTATATCCCCCATACGAGCGCCCTTAAGCACGAGGCCCGAGCAAGAACGCGTGCGCCCTCGTATACGCATGCATGTATGCAGACGCACGCTCCGCACGGTGAGGATAAAACCGGACGAATGGGGAGAGGGAAGGGCCGATGGATGGGAGTAGGCGCGCGCCACGAATGTGAGGAAGGGAGGACGGCTCGCGTCTCTTCCCCTTCCCCTTTGTCGTCATACATGTCTTCTTTACTAGTGACGGCAGCGAACGCGATATCATTGGTTCCATTTCTTTTAGACAGCTTAGTACATAAGAAAAATAAAAATGTTTTCTAAGATTTGTACATAGTTATATGCCCATATATCATCCACTACCCCTTTCATGATTCGGTGTTTCGTGAGGAGAAACACACCGAAGATTTTTCTTTTTAATAGTAAATTTTGAAGTTTATTTTCAAGTACATTTTTACTTTAAAAATAATAAATTAGAAATATATCAATTATTAAAATTTTCAAAATGTTTTCTAATTTTTTCCAGTTTACAATGTGTTTATATTACATCAAATGAAGTATATAAGATGAAGACACGTGCCGCAGTCGTGCCCATCACTATACTCTTCTGCCGCTGTTTCTCCCCACTGTTGCAGTCGTCTCGGGTACTCGTATGTACCGTGCCACCGGGCTCCCTTACCCTCCTCCGGTACCTCTTCGTCTTCTGCACAGCTTCTCCATCTCCTCCCACTCCTTGTTCCTCATCATTCTTCTTCCTCTTCTGCGGCTTCTGTCCTCGTCAGTGTGTTCTACACCTCGCTCTCTCGCCATCTCTTTCTGTCGACTTACGCGGACCTCTGGACCAGCTTTTCTTTCTCTCGGTAACTGTTCAAATTTCGATCCCCGAGACACCGCGAGACCGGTGGGGATGCGGACCCTTCGTATGTGCGCGCCAGTGTCTCTCACACGATTGCATATGGATTTTGGGCCTTACTGAATTCGAGCTGTTATGTGACTGTGTGTATAGAAAACTATTCTCTGTACAAATATAAATTTCACGTTCCTTGAAAATAAATTTTTATACAAAATACAGATTTGATACAGAAATCTTAAAATGATGATATAGCTTGTTGCTAGCAAAATTTTGATTGTATTCTTTTATTTTCATATCTCTTTTAATTTAATTAAAATTTTTTATCAACAAAGGTTTTTTTTTTGTAGAATATGTATTTCCAAATTGAGTTTTAATGCGCGATATATTCTATATATGTATATTTTATATTTAAACATAAAAAGGACGCTCATAAATGAGCAAGCTAAATGTATAATATTTATACATATGAGCGTTAATTGTTTAGTCATGTACAAATATAATAAAAAAGAAATATACAAGCCACATCTTTCGATTTATCTTTTCCTAGCCTTAACGTTAACTTATCAATCCGTCAACTACTTTGACGACACACGCCGACGATAAGTCCTATCGTGATGATAACAACGCATCGTGGTCCGAAAAGTAAATCGGCAAACAGATCAGGATAGTAGCGGCGAAGTATGAAGATTCAAAGATGAGAATCTCGGGCAGCGTAGGGTCTTTGGGACCACAGTAGTGGGGAATCACAGGGGTATGAGGCACTGCGGGCCGGTAAAACGGGGGAAAGGGAGAAGACGGGGGTTTAAGACCCGAGATCGAGAGCGTGTGGGGATAGGCGCGTGCCCGCCCCGGCTATATAAGACCCCGAACCCTCATTGGCTAGGCATTTCGGGAGCCAGAATCGTACCGAGAGCATCGAGGGTGCCGTTTAATTTTTCTTTCCACATTTTTTCTTTTTGGTTGGTTGAGTAAAAACCACACGTTGTTGTCTGTTTTTCTCATCTTCACAATCGCGCGTATTACGGGGTGTTAACGAATCGCATCAACTTCACTCTGAAGAAGTTTCTCTTCGATACGTCAAGTAGTGTCGCACGAAGGTCGCCTGGCACGCGCTGCTACAATTTCTGCTCCCGGGTGGTGGGGAGATTCGGATCCGTGATATGACCTTAGTGGGGCCCAAGGAGGAGAGCATCCTGCCCATCATGCTGAGTGTGCAGCAGCAGCATCATCACCACGGCCTTCACACTACTTCAACCGCGCAAACCCATCGTGGCAATGTGATTGTCTCCACCAGCAGTACACCAAGCAATAATAGTACTCTACAACATGGATGCAAACGGTCCAAGATTTACAGCCAAGCCACTGGACCTTATGGCACGGTACCACATCAGCCCGCTTCGGTGGCCAGACGAAACGCGCGTGAGCGCAACAGGGTGAAGCAAGTGAATAACGGATTCGCCACTTTGAGACAACACATACCGCAAACGGTGGCGCAGGCGCTAGGAAGTAGTACAGCTGGTACTCATGGCGGGTCCAGAGCTGCCAAGAAATTATCCAAAGTAGAGACTCTAAGAATGGCGGTAGAGTACATTAGAAGTCTTCAACGTCTTTTAGCGGAGCATGACGGTAGTTCCGAATCCAACGGGTCATCCCCCACTTCAACATCCTCCAACTCACCCGGAGGTGAAAACGGAATAGGCTCCGACTCGAATCATTCGGCGGAACTTAGATTACGAGGTAATATCAGCGGGGAGATCCATCATCACGGTACGTCATCTGATCTCCGGCATCAGCATCTCAGACAGAATCCGAGTCCAACTTTTGTTCCGACAACATGTTCGGAGTCGTCGAGTTCACCAACGCCAAGCTTCGTCTCTGAGACTTCATCAGCCGGAAGTCAAGGTTACAGTACGCCTGGCACTCTTTATACGACACATTCCGATAGTTATGACAATTATGAGCCAATGAGTCCGGAGGACGAGGAGTTGCTGGACGTCATCTCCTGGTGGCAGCAAAGTCAGTGAGGATGTCAACATCAGTTCTACTGGACTTTTACGTCCTTTTGAAGGTTGGTGTTGTGATCTGATGTTTTTCTCTTTTAGTTGTAACTCGTAGGTCATTCACGTTGCAAAGTCTTGCGGCCTTGCATCGCGTGACGTAATCGTGAATGTCAGTCGTACGTCAGTCGTTTCTTTTTGAATACCTTTTGTGAGTTAATAGTGAATCTTCCTTGTGGTATTGTATCAATCATAACTTTACTCCAATTTTTAATTATTTTTATTACATTTATTTTTTTATTTTCTAGATGAATATTACATTATTATATAAAATTTATTTTTTCAGAAGAATTAACTCAAGAATTGATAATTGATTATTATTAATTTTTATATTATTATTGATACAAGTGTCATCGACATATGAATATTCGATAACTCGATCGCGATTCAATTATTCGAAAAATATTTTTTTTTATGCCTACCACCCTCGCCAGTTGTCAAACGTATATTCCGCTCAAAGGGGAATATTTCGCTATGTTACCGGGAAGCTCAAAGAAATTTCTGAGTAGATTTGTGACCTTGCCCCCTCACAATGGCGCGCGCGAACCCTCGCTGAAACCATTCAAATCGCAGACTCCATTCAGAAGGGCAGCGAGTATACATTCGAGGAGCGACGCTTTTGTACCGCGATTTCTTTCACGGTACGTTAATGCGCATACGTGTGTACGTGTCGGTCCCTCTTCTACCGTTTTTTCCCCGACTCCACCCCGCCCCTCGTCCTTCAGCGGCATTTCCAAGTCGCTCGATCTGATCATCGAAGAACTTTTTTCGGTTGAATACGTACATTGTATAAAGCTCGAAATGTACTGTACTCGTTTAATAAAACTGGCACAACATAAAAATTGTTTTAATTTTTCATACTGATGATTATTGCTCATAAGAATTGTTTAATATAACAAGCCAAAATAAAAATATGCGAGAAAAGAATAATAACCTAAAGTAATTAAGCCTTCGTAAAAATTTTCTTGAGAAAAATTCTTTGTGAGTTTTTTGTAATTCAAAAACCTCAACAAATTGCAAGAAGAAAATTCGATTGCTTTCCCGAAGCTCCCGTTTAGTTTTAATCTTGATGGACGTAACTTTCGGATTTATCGTCATTTCTATATGTATATATCTTGTATGTGTATCTTCCCTTATCCCTGTCTCTTACGTTTCCCCTGTCGTCCTTCTTTATCCACCTCCTATTGCACCTCTCTTTTTCACAAGAACGATTTCGTCTGCCGCGTTTAACCTGAATGCATCTTTCAGGATATTCCCGTCCCTCGTTTGTCGGTTTTTGAACCGGTACGTTCTCTCTCCTTTTTCTCTCTCCCTCTCCTCTCTTTTTCTCACTCTCTTCTCCTCTCCTTTCCACTTTTCTTCTCACTTTTGCTCACGAAGAGCATGCAGTAAAACCGCCCTTACCTGAAATCATCCCCTACTTCTTCCATCTCGCATACCTGCAGGACTTCTTTTTTATCATTCTCTGCCAACGAGAAACCCGCAATCTATTCGAAGAAATCGATATTGCGTTGAAAATACAAGCATTGAATCGTTTATGGATTCATGTAAAGTTTTGTGTATAATATTCAAGTTTTGTGTATAATAAAATCTTTAATTTCTTTACTCAAACAAAAATCATTAACTCATATATTAATAATGTTGGACGCTTATTTAACGAATTCTTTCCTGTTTTCTGTTACAGCAGTGACCGAAGGCGCACATAGGATAAAGATGAAAATGAACAGAAAAAGAAAACAAAGGTAAATGGAGAAAGCGGCTGTTGCATTAACTATAATCTAGTCATATTATTTTGCATTTTGTCATTTAAACTACTACGTGTAATATGTCATCCTCCTCACGGTACAAATGCAGAACAATTTCGGAAATGTACTATGTTTAGGATTACGTTTCATACTTTGACATCGAATAACTTTGAAGCGTACGACTAGAAGTGATACTTTGAAAGTATACAACAAATGCATTGCAATTTTTAATTATGTTATCTTCCTATTTCATAATTTATTACGGCGAAAATATTTTCTCGTATTCTACCCAAAAATAAATGTAGGCCTATCAACAGTTATTTATTTAGGATGATCACCCATCTTAACGTCCTCAAATTATTTTTTTAACTACTTATCACGTAACAAAAATGTGTTTTATACTATAAAATAACATCATTTCAAGAGAAACACAATAGTATAAATGAAAAAAATGTAAAAATGTTACATAATGACACACTAAATTTTTTATCTTATCTTGATACTCCTACAAACAGAATCAAAAATCAATTGTCAATATGAAAAAACATGGTTTTATTCAAAAGTTTTATATGACCTCACAAAGAATATTTATACTATACAATGTGTGTGTTTTCTTTAAATTATATAATTTTCATTGAAAATTTTTCATTCATTCATTGAAAAAATTTTAATGAATTTGTTGAATTTATTCAATAAAGATTTCATTAATTTATGATAGATGATTTATCAATTTGAGGTCGTTCTCCAAATGAGATCCGTCGACATGTATTAAAATTATTATTATTGTACATTAAAATATAATAATAATAATAATTTTATATATATTATATATCATATTATATATATTACATTGCATTTATATATTATGTTGTATTATATATTGTATTACACACATTATATTATTATTACACAATAATTATTATGTTAAATATGTATATATGTTAAAATGATTAATTCGCGGTAATTCTATAAAATCTATAGCAATTCTATAGAATCATTGGCTATGTTAGCGAATGTAAGCATTAATGCTGTCAGTATTCAGATACCCAGATTTTTCGGACGTTCGGACCCATATATTCGATTATTTAATATTATTATTAATCATTTCTTATATAGCGGCATTACGTGTATATGTATTATTATATTTACATTATAATTACAATTGTGCTGTTATATTATTATATAACAATTATTCACAGTGCTGTTAGTACGAGTCGAGTAATCTGTATACCAAGTACCTCTATCTACTATCTAGTTCCTATTCTTTTTCTTTGTTCATCTAACATATTCCAACTATAAATTGGTATAAATCAGTACAATAATAATGAATTAAAAGCAATAAGCGCTATGACATTATGTTTAAGATTATATATAATTTTATATAAATTTACATATTAGAGATCTTTTTGAGGAGGCCATATTTAAAAGAAATGTTCAGGGAATAATGCTATTATTTATATACATTTGTAATATTATTCTCTAAACCATTTTTATATTTTATATATTGAGATATATATACGTGTCTCTTTGTTATTGTTTTATTATAAAAACAAACTATTGAGCATGTCTTTCCAATTGTCTTTCTTAAGAATTTAAATGTGTGTAGCAATGATCAAGATATATTCTTTTCGTTTCTTTAGTAATATTCCTGATTATTTTATAATAAATTTGGTACTTTCGGGTAAATAATATCCGAGTATGTCCGTGTACCTGATTATTGACAGCATAATTATTTATACACTGCGCCATAAGTTATATATTGAATATTATATATTGTGAAAATTATGTATGAAAGAAATTCAACGAGTAACACATGTACAATCAAGCACACTTTTGTACTCGCCTGGAATAAATTAATCTACGATGTTTCGCAACCGGCAGTGCCTTCTTGTAAATAAAAACACATATATGTAATAAAATTTAACAACACTTTGTTAAATAAAACAAATGACGTTACGAATAATTCTGTAAAATTTTATTTATGATGTTATCCTGATTATAAATCCATATTACAGAACATATTTCATTCATTCATATGTATCTATTTAATAATTTTTTATCTATATAATATATTTATAATTACACTGTTATTTATATTTATACTGTTAACTAGAAATTAAAGCATTTTAAATAATCTCAATATTAAAAACAAAATAAAGGAGAAAACAAGAAAAAAGAGGTTAAAATTGATGCCAAATATATATAAAACTAATATGTAGTTGTTTCATGCAATATATATCTTTAATGCATTCGTTTAATATTTCTAATTTTCTAATACATCGGATAAATATTTTTTATAAATATTTTTTGATAAAATTAAAATAACCATTCGAACTTACATCGTGTGACAATTTTATGCGTGTATTATAATCTTAAGTGCATCCATATACCATTGTAAATTACGTACAATTACCTGTATCCAATTTTGCAGGTGCAGAAAATTTATTTTATTTTATTTTTTTATTTTCATGGTCATAAATTAATAATTTATAAATAAATAAATTCCAATTAAATAAATTCCAATTCTGCAGCTGCATATGTCATATATTTTCTAAAATTGTTATCATTTTTTTAGAAACCATTTAACTATATGCAGTTTTCCAACGTAAATGCATCAAAAAAGTCTTAGAAGAAAGAATGTGAAAAAAATAGATATAAAAAAAAGTGTAACGCAAAATTTTCAAATCATGGAACAACCAATAATATATATTTACTGCACACACAATATATCCTACAGTTTTACAGTATTCGTCGTAAAAGATTAAAGAGAAACAAGAACGTATCATTGTTAATTTTCTTCAACATTAATCGTCAATATATAATAAATATATAATAAATATTAATATAAATAAAAGAATTAGAAATAGAAGAATTTAAAAAATTGCTTTGTTTTGTTGAAAAAAACTGACAGAACTGATCTGGATTATTTCTGTCAGTGTCTCCATGATTTCTAAGCAAATAACATGTGGAAATAACAGTAATTTCCTCAGCGTGTGTCCTTTGGTTGCCTTACAATTTTCGAAACCACAAAACGACTGCATTAGCATTGAGTTTTGATAAACCACAATTGACTTGTAAAATGTAACGTGTCAATCCAACACAGTATCGTAGATCACGAAAACAATACGTTAAAAAAAAAGTATATTAATTAATATAAAATTTATTTGGATTTTTAAATATTTTGATATTTATCTACAAACTCTTAATGTAGATATATTTTTTATTTATAATAATTAATAATATATTTTACACTATATTCATTCTTTTTTTATATTTCTTGATACTTTGAAGCTTAATAATTGTATCTCAATAATTCAAATTTAATATATTGAAAGACAGATTTTACACGACGTCAACGATGTCTCTGCTATTATCCTTATATATTCTTATCTCTTATCTATCTCGACAAGCCATGCGAGAACATAAAAAGGAATGATAATCGAGGTTCACGAGGACGCAAGCAGACCAATCGAATTGTAGGCCTGTCTTACCGGTGCAACAAGTTAAAGCTCCTTCAATGGCGAATTAACTATACGAATCCAGATCCGTCTGGAGACCGGTGAGGATCTTCCCAAAAACAACTAACGACTGGTCCTCATTGTTGCGCAGCTAGTCTTTTCAGAGACTTGTTCAAATTGGATTTAAAGTTCAAGGATAAAACTAACCGTGTACATGCGTCATTGCTCTATGAGATCAACGGATGATTGTATTAATTCTTTCTTTTCTATTAGTCTTTGTCTTTGTATGATATTTCCTGAGTACATAGATTTCATTCGTATATACATAAAATATATATATATACATAAAAATCCTCATTAAATCAGCGAAATTTATTATTCATAACGTACTTATTTATTATTAACCCTTCTTTAACAATTTGTTTTTATATTTTTAATTCCTAATATAACAAGAGTAATATAAATAAATCTTATTATTATTAATCAATTTTTATTAAAATTTTATTTTTAATATTTCATAAAATACTGCTTGCAGTTGTTAAATAAGAATTAATAATTTTCGTAATTTTCTGTTTGCGTGACAATTACGATTTTACAACATTACAGATTTGTCTTGATTTCATATCGTCATTTGTTCACTTCTGGGGGAGTGTGCAGCTCGATACAAAAATAAGCTTTGGCAATCCATAATCCACTTCCGGACGAATGCCGTGAAAAAAAAAAGGAGGAAAAAAGAGATTGACCGTTAAGAGGTCAACTGGAAGAAGAAGCGACCGCGTGCGTGCGGCAAACGCGCGCCGCTCTCCCACAAAGTCCGTTTCAGGGACACTTAAGTTAACACGAAACCCAGAGCGAGATTTTAGCCCGGCGCGGCGCAAGTCGAAAGGAACGAGTCTATAATATATTCCGTTGCCGTCGGAGCCGCCCTTCTCCTTGAAGTCCGGTCCTCCTCTCGATCGCGCGTCAGCGTTACCCGTACGCACGCACGCACGCACGCACGTACGCACGCACGCACGCCAAACGCACGCACGCACGCACGCACGCACGCACGCACGCACGCACGCACGCACGCATGCACGCACAAACGCACGCACGCACGCACGCACAAACAAACGCAAGCACGCACTCGCGCACTCATGTACGCGGCGCAGCGCACGCGTGCACTCACGCGGCTACTATATAGCCCCAACAGGATAATTAGAGGCAAGTTTCCTTTCCAACTCTTCCACAGGTCAGCCGGGATCCGGCGCGCTCCGGCGCGCTGTACCACGCTCTGTTCCGTTAGAAAGAGAGAGTGTGAGAAAGGACGCCGGGGGCTGTACCATGGAAAGCATTATACCACCCCGGCGTAGTATCGTTTTCTTCGATTTTGCTTCCGGACGCACTACACGCTCTACACGGGTCCGCACGTAATAAGAGATGCGCGAAAGGAGATGCCACGGGGTAGTGGTCAAAAAGACGATGGAGAAACACCCCGCGTAAGATATTAACCCTTTCGTAATTTGCTACGAAAAAGATGTCCGAATATCTTATGGAATAACGATAAGATAAATCCATCCAGATAAATATAATATAATCACGATATTCATTAATAAATCAAGTGGCTCTCAAGAAAAGTTTCTAATGTCTTGCCTATTATCCTGACATGAGTAGTGTCATTAGTGATGTTGTAATATTTAAAAATTGGCTCTGCGCATAATTTTTAAAATAAATACAATTCAAATAAAATACATATGTACGTTGCTAAATTTGTATTCAGAAGTCAGATTATAGATTCATATCAAATTATGCGAGTATGCGTATGGATATAGAATGTGGTATAATGATATAATAATATATTGTGCCAGTAATAGAGACAGTTTATCCCGCGCATTCGTCCGGCCGCTACCATTCAGGGCCATTCAGGGGAGAAAGAGTATTCAGTTTTCTTCGCATAATTATGGACACATGACAGCCAGAAAGGCTTAAGTCACGAAAGTCATCAGCACCGTCGCGTTTCATCGCCGGGGATCATCGTTTCCGGACCGGCTTTTCGGGAGCCACGGGAGAGAAGCGAGACACACCAATGTGAATGACACACGCGGGCGGTCGTTCCATTTCACTTCGATTCCATTTAGTCATTCAAGCGCGACTTCTCAAGTCCGAGATGAGAGTCCGGAGGATGTCGTGTCGAGTGAAGGACGAGGAAGGAAGGAAAGAGAAAAATGAAACGGGAGAACTCGTGCCCGCTCGCGTCTCACGGATTCGCCACATTCGTGCGTCGTGTGGGTGGTCGTGGGGCCCAGCCGAAATAGCGTCCCGGGAAACGCGTTTTGGATGTTGTGTCTCTTCAGGGAAGAATTCACGTGCGACCGTAGAAGATAGGGGAGCGAGATACCGCCCGGGATGAAATCAACGATCGCGCGCCAATCGCTCTCGGCGAACCCGCCCAGCAGTCGTCTTGGCTGCCATTAAGACGTCTACGATCTCATGTTGATGCGCTTGTAACAGCGAATATAACAGCTGAGTGTAAAATCATTTTTTCGCTACAATAATTTTCGATGCATTCAATTGGTCAATGAATAAAAATTTAACGATACGTATATACTTTTATATCTGCTTTTGCGTTCTAGGTGAATTTCGTAAAAAAAAAAAAAAACACGATAGGAAGAGTTGTTATCTCGACTTGACTCTTCAGACGCCTCTATTTATCTTGTCTACTGAGTGATGCATGAGATACGCTGGGTGTTAACGAGAAACAGGTGATTACTTGAAAACATATGAAAGTTCTTTTGCATGAAAAATAAGTAAACGACTTCCCGAGTATCCGGACCGATGTCAGGCGGGCTCATCGGTTATTTCTCGAAACACGATCGGTTCACTGGGGGGTTCTCCATGAAATCTCAGTTTTGTTTCGACGATAAGAGGGAAAGAGTTGTGAGAGATTCGAGATTTCAATCTTGATGTCATAATTTCCAGAAGATCGCAACGGGAGATTCCCGGAGTCACCACTGAGAACAAGAAAATCAATCTTGTAATCCTTCGTTCGGCGTCATAACTGATCTGTGGAAAAATCAGCTCGCGACAAAGAAGGTGTGATATCTCAGGTCATTTCATCTTTCTCGGCTTTCTTGATTCTTGGCCCTTCCGGATCCTTTGATTCTTTCTTCTAGCTTTTAAAATATGGACGCAAACAATAACGCCGTAAGATGCGCCACTCTGGCGTTTTCGTTTTATCTTTATTATATTTTCGTGTATGCATTATTTAATCCAATTTGTATTTTTATTGCATTGTTCAATAGTAATAATGAATGAAGTATCGGTGCTCGCGCGCAAGAGCATCATTCATTACATAATTTAAAAGGATGTTGAATAAATAAATGGCATCCTTTAAATAAAGAAATATATTTTTCTTTGCAAACAATACTAATTGCAAATTCATTCTAGGTGTGAAAAGAAAGATATTACTACTTTGTATAAAATTACTACTTTCTATAAAAATTAAAAATTTCTATATTCTTAAAAATCACATATCCAATGTCTTTATTTCCGTAACTTCAACAATTTCATTGCAGGGTCTATCTTATATATTTTAATGAGTAATAATGCAGATATTTGAAAATCACTTAAAGGTTTATAATTTAGTTAATTTCCCATATAAATCATCCCCAACAGATTCCAAATAGTTCCCAATAAGATGACACAAAGATCACTGCCAAACCACTTCTTCCTGCTTCTTCAATTTTCGTGCGGTGAACGAACTGAGGTTAGGGTGGAGCTGCAGCATGAATCGGCCAGGCGACTTTATGAACGACGAGCCTCGAAGAACTTCACCTTCATCGACATCAGCAGAAAACTACCAGGACGGCCACAATATTACGGCATAACTCCTCGACGCGGTGTAAACTCCAGCGGAGCCATTGTCTGTCGCCCGAGGCGTCCGTTCAACCGAGAGCCAGCTTCATTGTCACGATCCCGTAACCCATGAATGGCCGGCTATCTCGTTTAACTTCAATTACCGTGCCTTCCCTTTCATTTCGCTGGTGGTAGTACCGGGGGAGACAGCCACGCATGAATGTCCTCCCTCCTCTCTTTTCCCTTTTTCTCCTCGTACCGTCGCTGTGTTACCTACGTCTTTGTCGCGGAAAAACCATATCCTCGGCCTCGTTAGTCTGTACATTAACCAAAGAGAACATAATGCAATGTATGCCTTAACCAAGTAAATCCATCCGTCTGCGATTCTCACAGACTATTGCATGCGACGGTCCCGAGACACTTTGGGATTTGTTTGAAGGAAAACAGAGATATGTACGAATGTTGTCTCCGGTCACAAGATCGTTGGCGCGGGACCGCCTGTGGTTTTGCAACCGGGATACGATCTATCTCTTTTATAATATACTTGTCTTGTTCGAAATTGTTCGAAACAAGAATGAAAGCGAGTGAAATATAGCGACGTTTGGCTGTTAGCAAATAAAACTCGTGATTCGTTCGCTCCAAAAGAAGAAAAAAAAAACGTTGATGTGAGCTTCTGATCGGGATAAAAAACGATTTTATAACCGAAGGAACATTGTATATACCGTCATAGTAAATGAGTCTCTTATAGAAAGGCAAGGTAGTTAATAGCGTTTACCATCGTGAGAAAGTGCTCAATGGAAAACAATAGGACCCTGCTTCGAAGCATTGAATATCCGGTAGGAGATGAGTAGGAACCCCAGGGGTTCGATTTAAGGATCGGCAATTATCGGGGCGCTAATTACTTTCTAATCGCTCATCGATACAATGATGATGTGACTTTGCCAAAAAACGATTGTTTACGCTTTGTATCCTATCCGTCTTATCATCGTTCATTGATCAGCGCTCTCCGATATAAATGCATCATCGAGAGAAGCCGCAAGAAATCTTGCATCTTTGGACCACCTGGTGAACTTGGAAGGAAAAAAAATCGAAATAGTTAGATAAATCTTTAAGAAGGGAACGTACGCAAATATTCCCCTTTGATTTTAATGAAGATACGTGATAAAAGTTAAATAGGAACGAAATATATTTTTTAAGTGTTCAATTGTTTGTTTAAATATTGAAACAGTTTTTTGAAAACAAAAGTTCTTTTTCATTATAATGTTTTCAACTGTGAATGCTTATTATCAAATACAATTCTTTATTAAAAGAAAGAATTAATTTATTTAAGTTTTAATTAAAAAATTTAAAATAAAAAGATGTTTATCTCTGTCTCCCTCTCTCTCTCTCTCTTCCTCTTCTTTAATAATTTTTATTAGACTTTATTGGATTTTATTATGTTCTCTTTTTATAAACATCCATTTTTTAGACTAGAATTCAACCAGTGTCTGTGAGAAAATTTCCAAGGCCGGAAGTGACTACAAATATTTGCCGAGTTAACCTTCGTTCACGATTGTGATCTCAATCCGAGCTGACTGGAGACCGATTGTGTTCAAATGACGTAATGCTTTCTTCACGATTTGCACCACAAATCTCAGAACAAGGCTGCATTCAGCGATACACTAAACTTCGCTCACTAAACTTCGCTCACTAAACTATTAATTTAATCATAATAATCGATGGTTTCGCAAGCAAGAAATCTATAAACGAACTTCCGTCATTACTCCATTCTCTAAACTTTCTCTAATCATCCACGCGCTCGTCGCGTCGACTGAAGATCCATCATGGTCGTCACTCCCAATCACGACTGCGAATTAGTCGCTGCGCGATATCGTGGCATTAGGAACCCTTCGTCGGGCCCATGAAAAGGCAGCGGGAGGCAAAAAGGAGGCAAACGCAGAGGAGGCGTTGCAGTTGTTGGTCGCATTACGGAAGGTAATATGCCGAAGAAGAGTTAATAAGCAGCCGCCTAGAAGCCGGGACGGCCTAATGCCAGCCTAAATATACACGTCGCGACCGACGTTGGTAGGCATCACCGGGCGCAGGGACTTCGTAAAAAGTCTACGTGGATTAAAAAAGCACGGAAGCCGACCGCTCCTCACGCGAATTAAGAAGATCTTTATATCCCGGCAACAACACGCGGCGACTCGCGGCGGCGGGCTTCCTTCTTTTTCTCTCTCTTTCCTTTTTGTACCTCTTTCTCTCTTTTCTCTTTCCCAGACTAGTGCGATCATCCTTCGTTTATCGCGGACACGTGTCGAAACCACGAACGGATCATCCCGCATGCGGCGTGTGCAAAGCGTAACGGCTTGATTAAAGGATTCGACGATGCTGCGGGCGCGTCATTGATTATTTTCAATGCTAAAATTATTCATTAACCGAGCGTGCGAGACGCGTTTGCTCACGATCAGTAGCTGATCAGTCGACGCGATCGCTGCACATTTATCATTCATTACTGCTAATCTGATCTTATCTTCCGAGGTCACTCTACATTGGCTCTTGTATATGTTAATACCACAAAATCAGCATACGTTGTGTCGCTATATATGTATATAGTGAAATTAACAAAGCCAAATGGAGAACTTGCAATTGAATTCTCTCTACGATCTGTCTTTGTACAAATTTACGGATAAATGAATAAGGAAAGTAAAGTCGCTGCAAAGATATCGGTTCATTAACAAAACAAGCTTTCTTATCGCTGGTGAAACGATATAAGAAAACTTTAATGGCGTCTCAAAAAAGGAAAACTCAGCGCGGCGCGCGGTTGAACGAGAAGACAAACAGACGAGCTCGAGGACGTATCCGTTCTCGAATCGGATCCTTTCACGATTCGTGCCTTGGTAATCCGACCGCGGGAGAAGAGCGGTAGCCCGTCGCCGGGGAAAACGAGATCGAAAGATGGATCCCCAGTGGCTGCGAGTATCAAGTTTTTCTAGGATCCTAGGAAAATATTATCGCAGTACCCCGAGCCGCGATTTTTCTGAACGCCCCGCCAGGAGGGGCGTTTTTATGACGAGAAATCCTCGTCGATCTTCCGCCGCGCCGTTTCCATATCGCCGTCGTCGGTGCAACCGCAGTAGGGTCGACTAACTTCGCCTCGTTTGGCCACCATTCTTCCCCATTCAGTATTCGCGTTTTCTTCTGAGGACAATCCACGGTGTCCCGGGGTCTCACGCCTCGACATTGACCGTCGCCATACAGTCTGCCATTCTCTTTCTTCGACAGCGACTCTTTGTCACCCCCCCTGCGAGAGAGACGCGGCATAAAGAGGAAGGGAGAGCCTGGCGGCCGAAGAAATTGTAATGCGGAACGGGCGCGAAGAGGTGAGATGAGAGATGGCTCGACCCGCGGAATCATCGACCGCTTGTGGTCCGGATTCAATAGAATGCGAGATGCGGTATGCTATTTTCCTGGCCACTTTGCCGAAATCACGCCCTCCGCTCGATCGGCATAGTCATCGTGAGGCATTGAATCGTGAACAACGGGGGAATCCCCGTTATAAGAAATTATTGGAGAATTCGAGATGAACGTTGGAGACTGAGGACATCGTCCGCACGCGCTCATATCAATATATATTGAGTCAGGAGGGTCACAAAACGAAACAAAAATCTAGGGACAGGTTTTGGAATTTCGATTAACTAGAGTCTTAAATATAATAAATAAAATTTCTCTTTAATATTTTTCTACTTAATAACTTTATGCAAATGTAATCAAAAAATTTGTAGGAGAGACACAAATCTAAATATCATCTTCAGTAAAATATGCAATTTTATATGTCATATGGAGAGAGAGAGAGAGAGAGAGAAAGAGAAAGAGAGAGAGAGAGAGAGAGAGAGAGAGAGAGAGAGAATTATTAAATATATCAAAGAAAAATTATAACCTAATTAAAAATCGAGAAAATGACTGTAAATTAAAATATGATTGTAAGAGAATATAATATAAAGCCAATATGAAATTCGAAAATAGTTCTTCTCAGTTTATATTGCAGTTCTGCATAATATAAAATTTTAATCTTTAAAGTGATTTGAATAAAAACAGATCGTTTCACTAAAAGAATTTTACCCACGATGTCAATGATCTTTCGAACATTTCCCAAACATATGCGCTGGTTGGATTCGCACGACGTAATTCAAAATTCTGCTCCACGACTGAACGATCATGTATGGCCCTCGTAGAAAGCACGTGCTCGATTTTCGGCAGCCGCAAGCTGAACCAATTTCAAGCGAACGAATTTCGGTGGTGAAACCGGCGTGGAGTTGCGGTCGATCTGTGTGGTATCTTCGGAGCTCTCCAACTCAACAGCAGCGGATCCACGACGAGCCAAGCAGAGCGGATCTAACGAGGACCCGAAAGAGAGGCTCGACAATTACCAGTATCTCAGACGAGCGGCAACGAGCGGGTCCGCGTGCTACTCCTCCCTTTGCACTCCGGCCGAGTATAAACCGGACAGGTTTCGACGGTGCAATTATTAATGTGAGAAAGAGAAAGCTGAGGAAGAAGACAGACGGAACAGGACGAAAGAAGAGAGAAAAAAAGCGAGAGAGAAAGAAGAAAAGAGGGAGAGGAGAAAAAGAAGAGAGAAAAAGAGAAAAATAGAGATAAGAAAAAGGAAAGAGAAAGAAAGTAAATTTGCAGAGAAAAATAATAATTATAATAAATAAATTGACGCATCGCAATATGGAAATATTAATATATATACAAAAATATTTTTTATATTTTGTACATTTATAGTTTACAAATCTTTTTTGAATTATTTATTGGATAAAAGGGTAAGAATCGGCGGAGGAATTATACGACGAGAGGAATTTCTTAGAGGGGAAGCTGATATTACTTTTATACTTCGTCTTCGTCCAACGACCCCGGTACGCAATTTGGATCAGCACGAATTAAAAACGAAGCGCGGCTCGTGCTCACGGACCCACTCGGTCCACGAGCACGCGCGTGTCCGATGGCACGCACACATGTTCACGGCCTGTCGACGCACGGGAGCCTACTGGCCCCGTGGCATACGAACCTACAAACCGAGCCAAGTGCTCCCAATCGTTTCGGGGCCCAAGCGGAACAAACGCCGCGGCCGATGCCTTTTTTCATCCTTCGAACTTTACGCTCGCGCACGGCGAATGCGTGCGCTGCATGCGCGTGCATGAATAAACAACGGTCTCGGCAAGTTAGGCCCCGACGGTAACGAGACCTCGGCGAACATTCGGTACACCTTAGGCTGCAACGGGTATTAAAAGTCGAAATTATACCCGGGAGCACCGAGTCGACCTTGGAAACGAGTGCGACGAGCGCTCCCAGAGGGATTTAAAGCGCAATAACGATCCCGCGAAAAAGCTTCTGTGTATATGTGCATACATATATCATGTGTACATATATATGTATGTGTATATACATATATATATATATATATATATATATATATATATATATATATATGCGTATGTGTATATATACATATATATATATATATATTTTTTTTTTCTGGGGACACTTAAGATCCACGGGCCGATTCTCGTGGGTGCGATAATGAAGATGTCGCCGGTAATTGCCGCGCGTCAAATCGCTTCGCGTTACGAGTAACGAACAAGCTGGATCGTTATCTCCCGCCTGTCTTTTTCGTCGCTTGATGCGTCGCTACAAATTGGTAATATCGCTCGTTATGCTCACTTTGCCGCCGTCGCATATAAATTGCATCGGTATCACGAGCAGGAAGTGATCTTCTTAGCGAAGTTTACAGTTTTCACGGCATTCTTCAGCCAAATTTTAAAAGCACACAAATATGGGCACTGAAGACCGGACGGCTTTAGTGAATAATTTTTATAGAGTTTAATGTTTTATGGGTTTAACATTGCTCCAATCTTCAGACGAACAGGATAACTTTGTAAAGGAAAGATATTAAAAGGGAAGAAAAACGATCTAAAAAACCAAAAAAGATGCGTGTTTCTTCCCGACAATGCAGAAAAAAGAATTCGACATCGGCATATTTTATGTCGTCGTATACTTTTACCAAAGGAAACGAGTACTTATGATGATACGAATATTACTCCTGATTCGGATACGACTAAATGAGACGCAATGAAATTGAAGGAATTTGGTGCACGCTGCAAGATAAAAGTTTCTTCATTTAATTTTACTTTAGATAAAAAATAAATATCACTAAAGAACAACCGTCTCGTGTCAACTGTTTTTAAAAAATTTACAAATGATAATATAAATTGGAATTTTTAATGAGATTATATACCATGTATTTTTGAGACATTGTATACAACGCACGAAAGAAGAGAACGACGAAAGCAAAACTTCAAAAGGTATAATTATGATGAAACTAAACCGTATATTGAATTAATCGGCAAGTGTCCTGGTATCATTACTAATGTCGATGAAGTGCCACTCTCCTATTTGTCTAAATGAGTTTTGATATACCGACTGATAAACAACCCAACGGAATAAACATCATGATGAGTCTTTCGTGCACACGCGCGCGCTTCTCTGCCGCCGCCACGCGACCGCCACGTTCGCTCTATCTCGGAGCTACATCTTTTCTCTTCCTCTCTCCTTCTCTCCTTCTCATCTTCCCGCCATTCCCGCCATCTTCCCCTGCGCTTTCCTTCCACGGAATGCCGATGGCTATCTCACATCACTTCCACCCCCTTTCAAAAGAGAATCTCTTCTTCGTCTTCTCCTGATCACTTCGGGGCCCGCGATTCCCCTTTCTCATCACTTCGAGTTGCTTCTTTTAGAGTCTGTTTATAATAGCCAAGATAATCGTATGGGATGGGTGTATCCCAAGGGTCGGATCATCATCTACCCTTGTTTCTGCAGCGGCGGTAAGATACGTGGCGATCGCGAATCGACACTTGAATCTTACGTAATTGACGGAATAATACATTTTTTGCCAGCGATATGCAGCCGGAGGATCGTACGCCGATCGTGCGCTTGCGGTCGGTAATTGTTACTTAATACATTGTGGTTGTGAAGAGGAATG
Source organism: Pogonomyrmex barbatus (assembly GCF_055798465.1). Lineage (NCBI taxonomy): Eukaryota > Metazoa > Arthropoda > Insecta > Hymenoptera > Formicidae > Pogonomyrmex > Pogonomyrmex barbatus. The sequence goes on from NW_028297116.1 coordinate 13,403,819, forward strand.
AGCTTCGGCACTGGTAAATTTAGGACTATGCCGCTATTTTTTACCGCTCCCAATAATCAGGTGCAAAGGAGATTTTAGCCTTTAGGCTTTAATGTAGTAAGTGTGAAAAGTTTGATACTTGATGTATAGTCACTAATAGTTCAGTCAAAAATCGGTTTAGAAACTTCAAAGAAATTTGCATAAATCAAAAGAAATAATTAAAACAAAAGCATTAAATTAACGTTGGAAGAATTGTCAACGCTACCACCTTCATTTTTTTTTTTTTTATTGAAGCTACGATGAAATCAATCATTTTGGCATGGATTTTTCATAAATTTTCATAAATTTTTTTCTTTGGAAAAGAGAAAAAAATTAATTTTAAAGGGTAGCAACAAATCGAGAGTAAACGCGATAGTAATCTCTCGCGTATATCGTTCCAAACTTTCCGTTAAAAAAACTAGAAGTCAAGTGGTCGAGCGCGATTGGTTCTCATCGCTAGGAGCGGCAACGGCAGCGGGACCGGCAGCAACTTCTTGGGTTCCCACCGAACCCGGGTTCTTCATCTTTGTCCAACCCGCCGTGTGGTCGATCCCTTTCTCGGGCAGAACGGCGTATCGTGAAATGCGCTCCCGGGGCGGTGGCGGTGTTTTATTTTCTCGACGTGCGTGCGCGCCGCGCGCGCCTTGCGCCGACTGCAACAGTGTTGCCCGCCGAAGAAGGAGGGACCGCGTACATCAGGATGGACGGGAAAGTGAGAACTCGGTAAATGCCATGCCGCACGAGTTATATAATAAATGTGCGACATCTTGTATAATGAACGACGCGCGAATCGAGATCAAAAATTGTCTCAAAAATCAATTTATTGTACGACAATTGTAAGACTGAAAAGTTTTTGCTAGATTACGATATACTTCTAGACATTAAAGATTTATCACGATGTTATCAAATTAAAAATTCTTCTTATTGCACAATTTTTTTTTATTAGTCAAAACAATCTAATCAGTGGCTTATATTCCTTTCATCGAAAAAAAAATGAGCTCCTCAATTTCTTTTTTTCTTCGTGAATTTAATAAATATTACTATTTTGCTTAAGATAAGATAAGATAAAATATAGAATTATTATAGAAAACTCTAGCATTATGACATATCGACACAATTTTCAGTAAATGTAAATATATCGGTTTATGTAAAATTCAGTTTTTCAAAACATAAGGAATGCGTCGCACTTCTTGTTTAATCAGCATGATACGTTTATTTTTCACTCTTAAAAAATTCAATGAACTGAATTGATATTTTAGTTGACATCGTTATATTTGCATGAATGATTTTACATACATTTTCTAGAAGCTTTAATATGACAGTGCGCAAACGAATGCTAATGTGTTAGGTGCATATTATTCGATCGTTCTATTGTAAATGGAAAATAACGACGTACCTCGAAGTCACGTGCGATGTAAAGCATATGAATGCTGCACTTTACATCGGTGCTTATCGAGGAATCTTGCATTATCGCAATTGCATTTTCCGTAGCACGCAATTGCATTACACTCGTACATACAATTCGATCGCTGAGAGAAACACGGTATTGGAAATCGACTGAGAAACCGTCAGTCACCTCTTTGTCTGTGCCGATATTTACTCTCATGTTGCTCGTCTTCTTTTTTTCTTTTCTCTCATCCCGCAACACTGTTTCATTCACGAAAAACTGGTTGTGGACACGTTGGCCCATTAAGAACGCGACCGCAACCGCACGCACGCGTATCAAAATTGCGGTATTCTTAGAAACGCGGTAATTGGCAAAGTCGCGCTAAATTACTACCACGTTTATCTCCTGATAATTTCCCGAAGTCGCATCTCTCGCACCGGCATGCTTCCTCCGTATTCCACACAGCTATCCGGCGCATTACGTGAATTACGATAACTCTGACTGCTATCCAACTTACCTTGGTCGCGAAATTTTCAACACAAATGTTTTACTTGTCGCCCGTTGTCGCGAGAGAAGAGATACGGATGGCATAAATTGCTATCTGGACGGTCAAATAAATTGCTACCTCCTGCTCTCGCCTAGCGATCTTCCTCCCCGACTCTTCACGCGGAATCCAATTTGTGATAAAGGCGGCGTTCGGCCGAAAAACACAACAACGTGGAATTTAAGATCCGCAAAAACAGGACTGGCCGACGCGAGGCGTTGCGCGCATCGCGTCCGACGTGAAATTACATCTTGTCTCTATCTCTTGCACGCGATAAATACTTTAATATATACGCGCGGCCGCATTAACCCATCGAACGTTGCCTGCCGACGTCGCGTAATTACGTTCGCAGCGTATTTTCTGCTTGTTGAGAGAGCGGAGTCTTGTAACAAACGGAGAACACGTATGTACACGCGCCCCCCCCTCCCCCTTATCTCGCGTTACCCTTCGTTGCATCTCCTCCCCGCCCTTTTGGCGCACAGCGGCGTTTCGACTGAGGAGGAGAACAGGTCACGTATGTACGTACGCATTCTCGCTGAAACGTTGCCACCGTCGCCGCCTGTAACATTTCGCATTTGGAAATTGTTGCATTCGCGGAATTATGATAATTGGCGACTTCCCCGAGAGCGCCAAATTATCTTCGTTTATCCGTCGACAATTTGTACGTACGCTGTACGTAATTCCGGCGCGATACAATGTGCGACTGCATATGCGCCCATCCCAATGCGTATTCTTTTCTCGCGTGATCACGAATGAATAACCGAGAATTTTTCTTGAACCGTTATTTCTTCAGAAAATCGCATACGATCGATACGGTAGTAATCATTTTCGATATCCATATAATTTGTCATTTGAAATTTGTCATTTTCTGTCGGTCCTATCGAATCTTGACAATTTTATTCTTTTATGTATTTCATGCATTATGCAGAGGTACAACTGCAATTGGACTGCGATTGGACGCGATCCGATTCAATAAGCGAGCGAATCTCGAGTACGCAATGTCATTCATGTCTGACCGACCGATCCGATATTAACCGTATCGAAATCGACGCAACGAATGCATCCTCATATGGATGCAGAAAGTCGAGCGAAAGGATGGAAGGAGTCTTGCCGACGGGCGATTTCCCCGTCGCGTCCGAAAAGCTTTCACGCGAGTGAATGATCGATCAGGGGCGCGCGATCGAAACGATGCTGAAGCTAAATTGATTGCCGATCTTGTTCCCCAATGATGTCCCGGTCGCTTCTCTAAAGATAAAAAAGCCTTTCCTCTTTTCTAAATCGCGTGGCTTTCGACGAAGATTTTGCGGCTTTCTGGAGACAATAGACCAATTTTACAATAGCGAATTCATTGAATTCGCAAAGACGACTCCGTCGTGCTCGGTCCTTTGGATCGACAAAATAATCTACGGTTCAGCGAACAATCCAACTTCCATTAACGATTACAATCTACTTTAGCGAGAACTGTTACTATTATCAAGAGGATACAATGCCGAATAGCGAAACCGTAGAGTGCTTCTTTAGGTGCGGGCAGAATACTTTTAATGTATCGACCGCCGTAAATTGAAAACGTTTCTTCTCCCGTCTCGGCGGCAGTCAGTGACGCGAGACGAAGCGTCGAATTGATTTTTTTTAAAGCCTACAAAATTTTTGTAAAATTTCGAATAATAAGTATAACGTAACTTAAAAACTTAACGGATAGAATTTTTATTTATATATACACTTTTCTTCCATTTATGTTTTTATTTTACATCATTCTTTTGTTTTTGTAAACAGTTTTACAGGAATATTGGACTGGTCTTTTTTTTTTTCAAACCGATCTGATCGGAGTACGAGTAATTTTGCGTGCGAAATTCCACTTGCTCGCGCCAGAGAGTGTCCACTCTCTTTTTCCATCGAGCTGATCGCGAGCTACCCCTCCTTCCTGCGGTGTATCATTACGGACTCGCGTGCGCTGCCCCCGGTCATTCTCGTCTCATCTCGAGCAGGATTCCCCGTCTCGTTCCCTCTTTCGCTCGCTTCCGAGACCACGAACTATGTGAGCACGCGTGTGCGTGCGTGCGTGAGTACGTGCGTGCGTACGTGCGTGCGTGCATGCGTGCATGCGTGCGTGCGTGCGTGCGTGCGTGCGTGCGTGAGTGCGTGCGTGTGCCTGTCCTCCGGTCCTCTTTTTTTTCGGCACCCGTGGCGAACGCGGCCGACGTTCGCCGACGACGCGGGTATCAAGGCAGGTATCGGACGCACCACGTCTGATCGAACGATCGCCCGTACCGCCGATCGATCTTCCCGTCGCGGCGAACGCCGCGGCGCTCCTCTCTCGATAGCGCCGTGGAAATTGATGCGATACACTTACATCGAGTTAATCGCGCTCTATGCTGGATAATGAGCCGCGCGAAGATCAAGGTGTGATCGAATACCGTTTGCAGTATTAAACGCTATTTTGTCAAGATACCGCATTCTAATAGTCAGGACTTCTCTAGATTTCACATCACTGCTAAAGAATTCTCAGAAAAGCATTTCTCCTCGCAAGGAATTATATATTTCACGTAAAATACATTTGAACTTCCTTTATTAATTCATAATGTTAGCAAATAATTGTTGTATAATATGATAATATTGTAAAATTTTAATTTAAATTTTAAATAATGTACAATTATTATATAATATAATAATATTGTGAAATTTCTTATTTACTCTGCGCATTTTATTCATTCATTCAGGCTTTAACAAAATATATTATCTGGTACAAATTTGATTTTGTTCTAAACAAAAAGGTACATAAAATACTTGATTATAAATAAATTTCCATGTATAAGGACATTTTAGATCTTTGTAATTTTGCATGAATTTTTACATGATGGTGAGTCTTTGAAACAATCGGGAGATGATACTAGACTTCGACGAAAATCTCTGTCAGAATGCCGTTGTAGATTTAATCTGCTACCACGAATGATGAACGCGCCTGATCTATCGAAAGTCGCGAGGATGAGGGACCGACTCTAGAGGGATTCGTTTGGATAGGAAATAATGGGGGCCCGTTCCTTTCCTTTATGTACCCTATTTGTAAAATGCACCGTTGCGCGTTCGGCCTCGATGTTAGATCGATATACGCCTCTCTCTTCTCTCCGACCCCGTAGTTCTCTTCTATCTTTTCGACCCCCCAATAAATACGTCCGGTTTTTATTCGCGGATGCGCTTCAATCTAGTCTGCCATTTCGAAAATCGACCCTTCGCTATTCCCGGCTATCAGCAAAATGAATTAAATCCGCCTCGCATAATATGTAAATAATTGCATATCTCTTATATATTTTATATTTGTAATAATACCAAGATATTATCATAAAATTGTTTTAATATATGCGAGTATGTTTTCTATTTCGTTTCAGCAAGAAAAGTCTAAAGTAAGTAAGTCTCTTCTAAAGTGACTAATTTGATTATCAAAGTACCTAATTCTTTGAACTGACAATCGAATTAGGTTGTAAAACCCTCAGGATTTACCATGAAGAATAATTATTGAGCAACCGCCGTTTTTTGGGACTGACGATCGAATTAATTTCGGTGGAGCCTATATTAGCCACGCGAAAGAGCGATGCCCCTTTGGTCCTCGTTAACAACTCGGGAGTGATGCTAGGCTCGGATAGGAAGCGCAGGAACACGTCCAAGATCGTTTTCAGCGATAAATCGAGCGCGCCCCGGCAGCGTGTGCGCCGAGAAAAGATGATCGCTTGGCCTCCAACGATATACAACACACACAACCGGGTTATACCATCTTGATAACCGCCATCCCGCTGTTAGACAATTTGACAACGAATTCGTCTTCCAACCTCCGCGCAAGCTGGCTTCTTCTTTTCTGAGTCGTTAGCTACCCCTAACGAATTTTACGAACTGCCCATACGTTAAATTAAACTTTGGTGTAACACCTTCATATACCGGACCTACGTCTTTACTACGTCCTAATTATTTTTTCAATTTAGCACATGTTATAAAATTTTCTTTGCAAGTGATAAGTATAATAAATATGACAAAGATAAAGGTATTTTTTAAACTAAGTAATAAATATTGAGATATATTTAAAATAATGTTTATCAAATAAAAAAGAATGTTTTACTTTATCACTTTTAATCACTCTATACAAAAATTATCAATCAGAAATTATTAATTTATTTATTAACAAGGCTTATATATAGGAATTATAAAGAGTTTCTTTATGAGTACATTTATTGCGTTTAATACTATTATTATCGCGTTTCGATATCTAGTCTATGAAAGGAAACTTTCCAGTTATCGAAAAAATTTCAATGGTCAGTATAATAACTAGCAGAGAATTCGGAGGAGTTTGAATTTTTTGTTGTTATGTAATTAATATAAAAAAATGAAAGAGAATCAGCTTGTAAACGGATATCCTAGCTTTAACGATGTGATTAAAAATGAAAGAGAATCAGCTTGTAAACGGATATCCTAGCTTTAACGATGTGATTAAGATTTTCTTAAAATTATAAAGTCATAAAATTCAGTTACTTTATGGTGCTCCCTTTCAATCCAATGTCCACTATGTCGGAAGGTTTCGAAAAGTCCCGAAGACTTGCCGAGGGAAAAAGAAAATGTTCAAAGCTCGAGAAAAATTACAATATCGGGTTAGCATTGTCATGCTAATCGATGTATTAGCATTCACGCAAAAATTAAAACACGCCACTGCGATTATACACTTGTATGTAAACAGCATATTGCACTTGATCGAGTCGTATCAAATTATCATGTGGTTTTGGAATGTCATTTCGAAACAGTTTATATTTAAGCATACAGGTGGATCAGCAGATGCAACGTTTTAATTGCGATGTTTTAATTTATTCAAGGTTATTTTAAAATAAGATCAATAAATACGTAATTAAGTGTTCGATATTCCAGATTTTCTACTCTTTCGATTTTCAGATCTTTACGATTTTTTTTATTATATACGCGTCTTTGCGCGTCTCAAAATTATTATTAATCGGCATATTTACGAAGTTGATTCGATTAGAGAGAAAGGCCCGAGTCTGAAATTGGAGAGACGGGTTCATCGAGTCTCCCCCTCCCCCTCCCTCCTCCCCCCGAGGACCGATCGTCATGCTGCCGGTGCATAAATGATAAAAATGATCCGCGGCAGGAGCAAGATGGAATGCATGTTAATGCATTCGATTCCATCAGCATGCGATTTCAGCAGGCAATTTGCGTATATGTCAAGAAAATAATGTTGGCGTGGCCATTAAATCACGATATTTTTTGCCTGTATGATTGTCCTTTTTATGGCTCGCGCCGCGCCGCCGCGCCGCCACACCGCCGGCACGATTGGCACGCACACTCAAGACTATTATCACATTTATTACATTTTCAATTAATAGGCACTTTAGTTGTTAAATAAAACCAGATGAATTTCCAGTTTTTGAACAAACATTTTCTCTTTAATCTTTTTCCCAATCTATAGTACAGATCATATCTCCAATAGTGTGTTTAATAGTGTGTGTGTGTGTGTGTGTGTGTGTGTGTGTGTGTGTGTGTGTGTGTGTGTGTGTGTGTGTGTGTGTGTGTGTGTGTGAGACAAAAATATTTTAAAATGACAACTTATCAGTTTATTTTAAAATGACATGATATCAGTTAATAAATATACCGTGATCGTGTAAGACAACATAAAAATCATGATGAATCGGCCGTATTATAATGAGGCAAACCTGTTGAATATAAAGACTAACTGCATATATTTTAACGACCCGGTGATTACAATCGATTGTAATTATTTTAAATACACCATCATGTTTTTAGTCGATGTTAACAAATATGATATTGCACGGACCTGTCTCTCTATCGCCTGCGTGAGAGAAATCTTCTCCACGGACGTATCGCGGTGCAGCCTAATATCAGGCGTTAGAATATCATCTCCCATCAGACTCATGCTGTTATATGACCATATATGTAATTCTACTAAATTAATAATTATATATGTAAATATTTTTACTTTTACACATTTATTATTTATTATTTATTATTTATTATTTATTCATTGTTAACTAATATAAAGTAAACTTCATAATATAAAATAATACATTTATTAACATAGGATATCGTCAGCTATTAATCTTGATGATTAGCATCGCAACTGTTGAAAAATGAGGATTTTAGCATTCCCCCCCGAGACATACCGAGGACGATGTCATTATCATATTATTCAGCCGTTATCGCGTTACGACGTTCGGTCGGGTATGTATAAGCTCTTGTCGATTTCTTCAACGCGTTCTTTCCGCAATTATTCCGATGCCACGTGCCCCGTCCCACCGATGTATCTCTTATTATCGGAGGAAGGGCCCAACAAGGATAAACAAACGCGGGCCGCCGTATAAAGAGAACGATACGAGATCGCACCTGTCTGTCGCGAGAAGGCAAGGTGCAAGAGCGAAGGTAACGCTCGCGCGATATCGGGCTAATGAGCCACGCCGCGACGCACGTGCACGTGCACGCGTTCGCGTGCACGCACCTATCGTATGTACGATTGTACCGATTTTATGAGAAAAATAATCGGAAAAGAATGGCCAAAGAATTTTCACCTGTGACATAATTATGACGCATTGATTCATCAATCCCCTTTATGGAAATTTTTTTTTTATTATACACTCTGAGAAGAAGGTTTTTCTTTAGATTCAACAATTTTATTTGTTTGAATATTACTTAAATTTATTTAATTTAAACAACATAATTTTAAACATCATTTAAAACAATTTCGTTAGAGAATACCATGTTGTTTAAAGAAAAAAAACACTATTATTTAAAGAAAATAAAATTTATCTTTGAACTAAATAATACTTTGTTTGGTTAGGTTAAATGTTTCAATGAAACAAAGACATTCTTTAATATTGTTGAAGCATGTAATAAAAAGGGTTATTTTTTTCAATTTATTAAACGAATATTTTACTTAAAATAAAGCTATTTATTATTTAAAATACCAAATAATCGAATTTGTTGAATCAATAATTAGTTTGTTTGAACTATCTCAAAAAATAAATTTTTTTGAATTTAACAAAATTTATTAGATCCAAAGAAATCGTTCTCTCTGTGTATTGTTTCATTTTATTATAGTTTTAAGACTTATAATTTATGATTATTACATGATCGAAAAAACATGAACAAGTGAAATACTAAAAAGGCTCATATCTTGAGATAAAAATGATTCAAAAATTGAATTTTAATCAGAAATTGACTGAAAGTGTATTTGCGTTCAGCTGCAAGAACGTTTACTAATGTGAAGCTTGTCGCCGATAAATTATTTGATTCAACTATCGTTGTATCAAATATTTTGCAGTTGTTATATTTAAGAAATAACTGCGCTTACCTTGTAATTACTTCGTTTTCTGCTTCTTCTGCTTCTCATTCTCTTCCTCCTTTTAGATTTCTTCACAAGCAAACACAGATAACACTGAAAATCACTCGCGAAACCAATTACTCTGTCATGACTAAGTGCCGACATTCTCACACGCGATGTGCAATAAAATATATACATATGTGGAACTACACTAAATATTATTAATAAATGAACAATCTAATGTTATTCGAGTCACTCGTGTCGATGATTCGCATCACGCTTTCTCAATCCGGAAATGGTAATAGACAAAGTAACAGACGAGATGTATTCAAATTAAAATGCATTCAAGTCACAAAGATTAATTACTTCCACTCCCATGTCCTGTATAAATTAAATAAAATTATATACGTAAAATTTAATTCCTTCAGCATTACACTTTCATGTAAAAAATGTTATATCTAACGCACTATGTATAATTAAAATTAAAAAATGTATTTTATTACAATTCAAAATTAATATAAAAAGATAGGCATATTATATTGTTACCCTTCCCCTTTAGAAAAATTTCTACACGCGCTCATGTTCTAAGTATTTCTTTTTTTATCTCTTTGAAATTCCATTTAGTCGAAAGGAAAATTTATATAACACAGAGTTTCTCTCTTATTGAATTATTATAAATAGAAGTATCATCGTAAAGATATCGATTGTCCATAAATATCGGGACGGTCTCATATCTTATTTATTACTTATTGCTTTAATCTTACATTAAACGAATAACAAGCGAACGTGCATGAACAATTATTAATCGTGAGTTTATTGATTGCACAAAATAACTTTTCATTAAAAACTGGTCGCATCTCGAACGATAATAGCAAGATGATATACGGAATTAGTCTTATCTGCTTGAACCTCGTCGCGCAAATGCCAGGACAACCTCAGGTAAACAAAAAAACGCGCTACGTCACATCACAAACACGAAGGCCGCACATGTTATGTTGTAAATATTTATTAAACTCGTATCGAATATTCAGTTCCTCGTATTTTACTTTAATTTACAACGGATATTCCATAAGTCTAAGTAAACGGAATCCTACAGAAATAATAACAAAATATTAAATATGTATTTCTCGTATAAATATCTCGAAAAAGCGACTTATAATTTTTATTTCGTGTTCTTAATTTGTCTTCGATTTCCTGTCGTTCCTTTCGATTCGTACTTTCTTCTTATGTTTTTAATTCGTATCCAATCGAAAATACCACATGATTTAAAATTGTATTAACTTGTATCATTTAAAATAAAGGATTATCGCCTCTTTTACGAATTACGAACGTACTTTTATGAATTACGTATCATTACGGGATTTATTAATTGCAGGAATGTTAATTGCAAACATGTTACTTGTTACAAGGAATCATCTCAAAGGGTAGCAGCATACATAGCATAGCTCTCGACGCTATCTCGAATCTCGCCATATGAATAAAACGCGACGACCTTGTGTAATGCTGTACGTTACATGTCTGAATATAAGATAAGCGCTATGTATATAACAATCATAAAATATTTTATTTAATTATTTTTGAAATAAATGTATGCCAAATATTTTTATTTGTTCAAATGATATTGATTAACAATGACGCGGTTTTGTTCAATGCTCTTAATCTTGTATCGCGTAGTATCTCTAAATTCGATCAGAAAAATGTTTTAGAATGGAATTGGCTGCGTTCAGATTCTTTAATATGATTGATTTATACATTTAGATCCGTGAGGACCAGGGGCAAAAACCATATCAAAGATTTTTATAACAATTGCAAATGTTTCCTTTGCTGAACGCAGCCATATTGTCATTTGAATTGCACATAACGAGCTTCTCTTGTTCGTTAAATCTCAATTCAAAGTGTCATCATTGAGGTTGCTCCTGTTGCGTTTCAAGATACGAAAGTCCGAATATCTCACTTGATACGCTCTTGAGACAAAATTCAAGTAACGACTATAAATACGGCCTTTAGTGGCGTGCGAACAGCAGGTGCACGACCTCTTCATGATCGTAGCCGCTGCTCAAAACTCTTCTTCCCGCGGCCGCGCCCTCTCCGTCCTTCTCGGACCTTCACGTTCTTCTCGCGAATCCATGGGCTCGGTCGTCGGTCCCGTCGAAGGTCCACTTCCGAATCTCGTAGTAATTAAAGGTTACCCGGCGGAGCTGCCAGCGGTGACACACACGCCGAGGATTTAATGCCCGGCCATTATTGTCGTTAAATCTTGCGGCGTACCGTCTCGTCGTATCGCCATTTATCCAGATAAAATATGAAAATCAACGCTTCACGAGCCTCCGTCTGTCAATTACGCGGACATCAAGTCGCGTTAAAGCGAATTTACGCGGCCCTGAGAATTATCTCGCATTCCCCTTCGTTCGGACGAGATAGTTTTTTAACACAAACGAGTGTAATATACGTCGCCAAAAGCGGATGACTCGATCCAATTCAGTTTTTTTTTAATTACTGACTTTTTTAGAAATATTTAATTTCTTTAAAAACTCACTCAGACTCACTCCGCGATGGTAATAAAATATATCCAAAAATCACATTCATTAAAAATAATATTAACATCATCGATATTACCTAGCAGTATTCGTATGCCTTTACATCAATTTTTATTTCTCCGCAATTACATGAATTCTCTATTAAGTTCGTATAAATCACGTGGCAAATGAGGATGCCGTCTGACGGTGCACCGTTCCTCTTCTTGCTCGAGGTACCACCATTACTTCTTTCTTCCTCTCCAGTATCCCGTCTATCCTCTCTTCCGTCTACTCTCCCCCGCTCTCTAGAGCCCCCAATCTTTCCCCCTTCCTCGTTGCTCTCGCTTTCCCCTCTTTTCTCCTTCTCGCACGTGCGTATGTGCGCGCGCGCCTTCGGACTTTTTTCCTGTTTTTACGCACCGCTCGTTTTTTCCCTTCCGAAATATAATTGGCGGTGCGATGCACCTGTCTCCCTTTCCCTCTCCACCCGCCCGAGCCCCTCTCACTCGCCGGCTTCTCCAAGCGAGGACCGGGCGGCTCCGCTCGCTCACCCCGCAAGTCCGACTTCGGCGAATCCTGGACGCGTGCCGGCAACTCGCTAACTCGCGGTTGCCGCAGACAGGAAGCGCTAATCGCCCGATATCTCAGAGACTGAGATCCTTAACCCTTTATACCAAACCCAAGTTGATATTGCAACATAGTAATCTGAGAGTCAATTATTATCAAACCATTACACATTTTTCTCGAAGTAAATTGCTCGCAATTAACTTTTATAAGTTTGATTCTTCTTGTTTCTCTCAAATCGCATGACAAATCACATTCGTGTAAAAATAGTAGATTCGGTAGTGGACAATACAAGAGAGAGAGACCCCTAAGGGGTCAATGAACAGGCAAAAGTTTGGTCGCCGATCAGGTCGCCTTTGGTCCGTTTTAATTTCGCATATTTAGATTATTTATTTTGTGGATTAATTAGTCAAAATTAGTTTAGCTTATTCTATAAAAAGTAAGACAATCGAAATTTTTCATAAATTTTATTTATTAGAAACGTAATGGATGAGAACAATATTATTAACTCTAAAACATTGATTGCGAATGCTCAGTTGCAAAAATAAAATTTTAGATTAACGATAAATTCAAGAGAGAAGAAATTATGTTCAATCTGATTTTCCTTTTACTAAATTTTTACGTTTGTAGGCGAGTCAACAAATCGGTCGCCGGCGGATAAAAGTTGGCACAGCTACGCAAGCAATCTTTGCGGATTAAAACGGACAAAAGAACCTGATCGGCGACCAAACCTTTGCCTGTACATTGACCTTAGGATCTCTCTTCTGCTGTCTGATACCGAGTTAGTACCATTTTAGTATCAACTCAATTATCATAGATAAGAAAAGTAAGAAGAATCAAACTTGTTAAAATTAATTGTTGCCAATTCTGACCAATATTAGCTTCTAATAACGAAAAAATTATCTGTTTCCAGCAAATGCCGTTTTTATCAATTTCAATAGTGACATTTTATAAAGCAAGCATTAGTTCGTATTTTTGTGTATAATAAAAAAATTTACATTTAATCGATGATATTAATTGAACGAACTCATCTCTCTCCTATGTCAAAGTCAAAGAAAGCTCGGCGAGGGGAATGAATACAGACGAAGAGGCAATACTGTTCGTCTCCTACGAGAAAACTTCTTCAAAGGAGCGGATTTGAGACGGTCCCCGTGCCATTGGGGAGGACGGGTCCATTTCTTCATCCAGTCTTCATCTTCCTTTCATTCTTCTTTTTATCTATCCTTCTCGTCCGTTTATCCGTCCCATCCTCTTGGTAGTCCGCAGTTTCTTTCATAGCAAAGTAGAAATCATCGGGTTCCTTTTTCTATGCTTTGCCCTACCATCTCTGTCTCGGTGAAGTTATTCATCCGCAGCTTTCCATAGAAAGTGCCAAAGTGTTCCATTTCGTGTCAGATATGGAGATTTATTTTCACGATTGGAACGTATCTTTCTCTCTCTCTCTCTCTCTCTCTCTCTCTCTCTCTCTCTCTCTCTCATTTATTCTTTTTCTTCTCTCTCTCTTCCCGCATCGAAGAATTTTTCTAAAGAATCGATCGTGTCATACTGATACCTATTTCTTACGGATTGCTTTCATTGACTTCGGTGTAAATTTTATCCTGGCTTCTTTTCGTTCTCTCTCTTTCGTGTCCCGAAATACGTGTATCTCTTCTCAACCGGATCTTACGCAACGACAAGTTCGCGATTGCCGGCATTTCATTATGCAGCAAAAAGTGATAAGTGCATTTTTATATACAAATTAATTTCCTTTATTCGCTCGATAAGGAACTCACGATGTGCTCCAACTGAAGTCGATTTTCTTTTGACGTCTTGGACACTGTAGCAAACAGTATTTGATTTCGAAATCGATATGTGAAATCCTTTCAAGCAATCGATAATGACTAACTGAATCTGAAATTATTCGATTTGCGATACCAAAAGAATTAATATTGGAATCAACGCACATATTCATTTTACATATTGATAGAATAATTCAAACTATATTATAAAGTTATTAAAATATATATGTATCGTAAAATTATTATTATTTTATTAATAGAATGTTGAAGCTTTTTTTATATATTTTGTTTTGATGAATAAATTTGACAATAAAATTATTAGAGATCATATGGTTCTTTAATAGTAACGGTACAATATGTTACATAATTTAATAATATGTTTTTAAGTGTCTTGAAATATTCATTACGTGTTAAACATCTGCTATAATTTGTAATTAGACTTTTTCATGTAATTTGCAACCGGACAAACACATGGCAATAAAATATTACAATAGATGCAAATAAGCAACAATAACAATGACTAGTGCAGTCGTTATTGTGCACCTAGCGCATTACAGATCCCTTCTTCTAACTTCCTAAGTGGTGCATACACTATAAAAAACATCAAATTCGCAATTTATGTGTCTATGTGCGTGTACGATGCGCCGTAACAATTGTATCGAAGTGGCCACCGTGTTCTTTGACAATAATAACAGACGCCAGACGTCGTTCCCCATATATATCGATGCGTGGCACGATAAATTATGTATGCATACGCGACTAATGCAGACGCACGCATGTAAGCGCACGTATGTAAGGGTGAGCCGGCACGGCACGTTGTGTCAGCAATGGCTAATCTCTATTTGCATCCCCGAATTTCGACTCGATCCAGAAACCTGACTGCTCCCCCTGATTTTCGGCATTCAGGTGGCATATGTTACTCCTGCCCAGGACTCGGGACCGATACATAGACCGTGATCCGGCATGACTGCACTGATATCGCGTAACGACATCAGAGATTCTCAACGGAACATGCAATCCTGACGAAATTATCAAAATTGTTCCAAATAAAAAAAAAATCAAATAAAAAATAATTTTTTAAGAATAAATTAATAATTTAATAATTTAAATAATAAATGATAATGGCTGGCGCATGACAGAGTCTCAAATTTATATCGGAATATAATTCAATTGTCCGAATTTCAATTTACAAAATGTATCAGACATTAAAGATTTGAGAAAAGGTCTTGCGTGTGAAAATTAGGATAATCTGTATCTCTAAATTGTATTTATTTTATTTCGTATATAGGATTTGCATTTTTTTCTCTGCGTCAAGTGTTTGGTCCCGCGGTAACGACGACGAGAGAAAATGGTATGGGTCTCTCTTGGCGATAAATCACAGACACTCGTTAGCACGCCGCGAATACATTAAGCGGCAGTTTCACTCGCGCGTTTTTCCGATCTAAAAATACAATATGAGATCCGTTGTCCTCGCGTGCGAACACGCATGTGCAGGCGCTTGTCCTGATAGACGGAGGGTTGCGGGGCACCCCTCGCGCACGAGCGCGGTCATGACAGGGGCGAAGGGACGAAAGAAGAAAGAAAGTGTATGGCAATCGAGAAGAGGAGAAGAGAAAAAGAGAGAGACGAGAGGCGGTGTCGGCCGCTGGGGTCGAAGGCACAAAAGAATAGCGTCGCATGCCGCGGAGCTGAATCCACCCCTAAAATTCACTCTCCTGCGCCGCTCTCTCACGTGTGCAAGGTTGCCCAAGCCTTACAAAACGTTCTTCTCGACAGAAGACGTGACGTGGCGACGAGTGAATCGATTTCCGAGTCAGGTCTCGATGGTAGTCAGAACTTTACATATTTGATACGATCAAACATATCGTGGAATTCAATAGATGTTAATTGTTAATATAGATATTGCTCCAACATTTATTACAGTAAAATTTGTGATAGTATTTAAATTAGTATAGACAATTTTTTTAAGTATTAACTAAATATAATGATAAAATATATATTTTCTGTTACCTATATTTCTAATTAGTTCTGTTATTGTCGGCTGTAAGAGATGAGCACGAATGCCGAAACTCCACAAGTGGTTGACGAATCGGGGGGAGAACCACTGCGCGCGTTATTGATGAGTGCCACGCAGGGTGGTTGGATGAGTCTCGGGATATTTTTGGGGTGGGCAACAGGCAAGAGCACTCGCGCGCTCGTAGAGGGTGCCCCGAGCTTTTTCGGATCGGGTCGTCGCTCAGACGCGATGCAGCACGAAGAGGGGAGGCCAGAAATCGAATGTACCGGGGAGGCGGTCGGTGCGGGGAAGTACAGAGAGAGGGTAGGAGGGGGATAGAGGGGGGGGGGCAGAAACCATCTGCCCGCATATGTTATGCTCCGCGTATGTCGGGGCCGCAAAGCTGTAAGAGAGAACCGCTCGTCCGAGACCAGGAACCGACTGTCTGCTTGACGAGAGGAAGTCGGAAACGAACCCCGTCACCTCCCCCGAAATGTCCGAGGAAACGAGTGTTTTCATAATTAGGAAATGTAGGGAGGAAAATCGAGCCCGAGGGGTTGGCTCGTGTCGGCACGGACGCGAACCGGCACGTTTTGATTTTGTTTCTGGGCCCTGCCTCGGTAATGCACGACTGCTCACGCGTTTTAATTTTTATTTATAGAAGCAGACTTCTAATATGTGCCGGAAATTACAGCAAATTCATCCCCATACAAAAGGAAAATTTTCTAATCGCATATATTCTATTTTGTAGATGAATTCTCATCAAAGCTCCTCTCTGGTACTTTGTATTTCATACAAATGTTATATCTGACAGTGTTATAATGATCAATGTATAAACATTGTGATATGAGAAAGTCATCAGGTGCAACGCTCAATAGTTAATTAATTAATTAATTAATCATTTCGATTCATATATTGTTGCAACGAGTGTCGATCCGGTGTGTCGACAGTACGATCGATATTTCATGTTGCTCAATTTCGTGATGCCTCCAGGTGCAAAATCGGTTACTCTCACCTGCATTGCATCGCGTCGCGAGATCTGCAAGTCACAACGTAAATGCATTTCATTAACGATGTCGGCTGGTTGTGTAAAAAATTTCGGAATCACTGTCGATCAACCGTTCCCGTTTTGTTCAATATTAATTTCTCGAAACTTTGTTGGTCCGTCGGTGTGTGGCATTAATAACTTTTTGCTCCTTAATAATTATCTGTCTCAAAATATTCTATAATGCTCGATTATGTCGAAACGTCGACTTGCGCCTTTGTGAAAGAAAACGAAAATATGGCAAATTGATTGGAGGGCCTGCCCGCTGCCTGAAATGATACTCGCTGCTTCTCAGACTGCTTCCATATGTCGTTTGTCGTACCAAGCGTAATCTTGCTGACA
The DNA here is from genome assembly GCF_055798465.1 of Pogonomyrmex barbatus. Classification (NCBI taxonomy): domain Eukaryota; kingdom Metazoa; phylum Arthropoda; class Insecta; order Hymenoptera; family Formicidae; genus Pogonomyrmex; species Pogonomyrmex barbatus. Next base: position 13,421,333 of record NW_028297116.1, read on the forward strand.
GCGAAATTGCGAATTCGCGAGAGCCGGGGTTAAAGAGCGCGCGTGCCCCCATCACTCTGAATGGCGGAGAAAGAGAAAAAAAAAGAGTGGTGTCTTCGGAAGATCGTCTCGTTCCCTTTAAAAAGCACGGAGAGGAAAACACGACACGTCGGCGATCGTTGCATTGTGACCGAACGAACGAGATCCCGTTCGCGCGCGGGCACGAAGCGGACGAAGCGGGTACCCCAAAGCGCAGCTGGTCCCACGTCACTCGTTCCGGGCACACGAACGAAGTGCGGTCTCACCATTCGTCTCACTTGCACCGTCGCTCATGCGTATCTGCTATCCCCTTCCCGTCATCCGGTTTCTTCCAACCGGCAGGATGAACGAGGACGGTAAGTCGGAGCCACGCTTCGGCCACGCGACTTCGAGCCGTAGTACAGAAGCCTTCTTGCACTCTCTATGCCTGTAGGTCGAAGGTTGTAAGTTATAACACATACACGCACGCGCGGCTCGATAACAATCGAAACGAGTTCAACATCGCGATGCGACATTACGGTAATCATCTTCTTTTTCTTTGCTTCAAGAAAATTACTGCTTATTTTAACAATAAGGAGATCATGGGCTAGTCAATAATGATGATTGTAGGAAATGTAGTTTAAACAACGTTTAATGTACTTTAATGTACTTTATGTTGCTTCAAATACTCTCCATAAATATTCTTTATTGTTTCATATTATGTATAGAAAGAGAAAGAGACACAGAATAAAATTAAATTGAAATAATTTAAAAGAAGAAAAAAGCTTTGTCAATAAATTTTTCTAAAGAAAGCTTTTTTCTTTTATCTCGTCGACAATATTTATTTTAGATTTGATTATTCATACGCGTGACATAAATTTGATTAACTTTTTCTTATTTCTTCTTTGATATAGCTATCAAGCCATATCTGTCAAGCCTAATTGCACATGCCTTTTCCAGTAAGATACGTTTCTTGTACGTTCGAGATAATGTGTTGATTGAGATATTACATATTTTTTATAATTTGATTGCGTCATATGATCATGACTGACGAGGAGAAATTTCCACCTAACATGAGCCTTCATAAGTCAAATAGTTCAAATGGACATTCATTAATGACTCACACAATATGAAAAAAATTTATATGTTCTTTTTATAAGATTTTATACATTTGACGCGAATGCTATTCTTTTGTAATTTTTATTTCTAATTTAATTTTATATTTATTTTTTTATATATTGCATAGCACTGAAGATGACTTAATCTAACATCGTTTATCACATATTTTATATCTTCAAATTTTATATTTATTACAATCATTTAACATTAAGACCTTACGTTGGCTTCTATATTCCTTTTCTTAAATTATTTGTTTTGAAACAATTTACTTTTGTGTTGTTTCCGATTGTACAGATAAATTAAAATTTGCTTTGACACTAAGATGAAAATTTATATATCAACTTCCCATGAAGAATTGATAATGAAAACATTGCAATGCGTACGCCAGATCTCTCTAAGCGGCGAAGACATTTGCAATCGACGCGATATCATCTAAAGCCGCGAGCGGGATGCATATGGTTGCTTCCGGGAGGAAACCGCTGACCACCATTTGATTATTATCATTGTTGCATATCCTTGGAGAACGCGACAGTTGGCTTCTTGTCGCGAGTATTCGTGTCATACTTTGCTTTCGGCAAAGTTACATGTAAAAGCGTCGCGTTGGCATTTTCGTTGAGGGTCGGCAAAAAAAGGACCGTGAGATCCATTGGCGCTACGGATTAGTCTCCACGCAAGTTGAACGGACCACGAGTGGCAAAAAAGAGAGAGAAAGAAGAGAAAGAAAAAAAGGAGATATTTTTTCACGATTCTTTCATGCGCCCCTTTTTAGGAGCCTCCGAATCCCTGTGCAGGAAACGGCTTTTTGCGCCTCCGAATCTTTTATCATCCAAACGGTCCGGGTTAATTTTTAATGACACACAAAGAGAAAATTGTCTCCCAGATATTTGCACAAGGAAAGTAGGATTACTTTTGTTACCGAAGCGTATATATAGCGCTGAAGTATTCTTATGAATAGTTGCGCAGACCTGCCTTGGTATTCTAAAATTTTAATAATTACAAGTAATAAGATCCGTTGATAATCAAATGTAATCCAAAAATTTTCATATTTTAATTTGTATAATTCCAAAAATTTTCCTATTTTCTTGCATGTTGTTGAAACGTTCGAGTATCAAATGTACAACTGAAAAATTCAAGCAAAATCAACGAGAAGTACAGGAATGGGGAAGAGTAGTAGTAGATCAGTAATAATAGATCAAACAGACTGATCGTATAATTTTGCACATTGTAAAGCTCAGCTCGTGGCAGGGTGGGCCCGATAGAGAAAAGGGGAGTAGAATTACCTTTCGTAGTTGAATAGAACGCACCTACGTAGGCACGTAGGACGAGTTGTATAGCGGAGCGTAAGTACGCCTGAATCAGGGTCGGATAATCGAAAAACAAGGAATCGACTTTTTCATACAATATATTGCATATGTATTACAAAAATAACATTATGATTCCTCGCTTTCTTTATCAATATACAGTCCCTGATTGAAGTTTATTGTGAATTAAAATATCTTTTAATTTAATTAATTGAATTTATTTTTAATTAAAATATTCTGAAGAAGCATTTTTTGTTGTTTACTGGATGTTAATATTTAAAAATAATATTAATAAATTTAAATATTATTATATCATCTGTATGTAAAAAAAGTTTAGGAGACTTTTTTATTGAAAATTGAAAGTTTTTAATTTATTTTAGATTATTTCGATTGTAGAATTAAACTCGTAAATACAACGGAAGTGCAATTTGTTTCTCCGAAGTATCGTCGTATCAAATTTAAAACTTCAAAATCCGCCCCTGCAACGAAGCATGGTGCGTAACAGAAGTGCGTAGGCATTGGTCGTGCACACGTGCAGGGGCACGCGTCGTGACAAAGGGCCCGCACTGATCCACCCCCTTTCTACCTCGTTTTACTCCCTGTTTCTCCCCGTCATCATCCCTCCTCCTCATTCCATCCCTCTTCCCTCGCGTTCTCTTACGGCTGTCGACTGCTTCGATTGCTTAACGCAGGCGAAGTCTGAAGCACTCGTTGTGTTATTAGCGCTTTTTAAGCACGTGGACACCCGTGGCGTATCCCGGGCTGCACACGGAATTTTACACGTTAAACTTGCACTCGTGCTGACCGATAATCGAGGGTCTTATTACTCTACCCCATCGCACCGGAAGAACGAGTCATGTTCGTACCAGACAATGGCGATCGTTTATAGTGAACAAGTCGACTTAGTATTTTACGATCAATACTTAAATACAGACAATAACATTTTCTTCATACTTCATTATATTTAACAAAATTTTGGAAGAAATTAACAGAAAATGACAAGTCATGACAAGTTCTCTAAAAGCGACAATAAATTTTAAACACAAGGATTTAAAATAAAATGCAAACTTGAGGGGTGCCATTGCGTGCAAGACCAATGAGATCACGTTCCATCACGACAGGGCGATCAAATGGACATTGCGTTACCACAATAATACGGCCATCAATAATCTTGACGCTTATCCCTTTAACAATAAACATGGGAAATTAGCGAGGACAATCGGGTATGGTTCACGTAACGTACGACCGGGTCCGCCAATACTAAGCCGAGGTGAACGCGGCCGAATTTATAACGAAATATATAGAGCGGCGACCCTCGCGAGAGAGGAGCTTTAATCTCCTGACGCGCCGTGGGGCACTAAGGGGCACCGAGGGGGCGAGCGGGCGCGCACGCCTCGGCGGAGTCTCACGAGAGAAGTGCTCGGGGGATTATGCACGAGAACGGGGGACCGCCGAGGGGCACCACCGAGGCCCCTATTGTTGGGGATCTTCTCCGACGCATAATGCCCCCGGATGAGTCTGTAAACTTATCAGTCGGACGGTCGCGAGCGGCATCGATGCGCCGCTCGATAATACCGAAACTCCGTGATATACGTGCCATGGCGGGAACGAGGCCGTCCATGGGATATTACGATCGCGCCGCCCCGTCTGAATACGTAAATCAGGATCAGATCACTTTGTGCTCCGACATGCATTTTTCTTTTTTCGCGCGCGCGCGCACGCAAGAAGCTCGTTCGCCGAGCACGCTTTTGAAAATATTTGAGTCCGATCGCGCGCAACCGTACCGGATCAACATATCCGACGACTTTACGATACCCGGTTGTGCATATTGCGATTTCGGGCCCCACCTCGCCACTCCCCCCCCCCCCCCTCGTTTGACGTCGCTCTTAAACGGCAAGCGCTCGATATACGAGTTGCCCTCGCGGTGATAATCGCTGAATTACGCATGTTTAACGCGCGATAAGAACACGATGCTTAGATCCTGCAGTCATGCAACAACAATTCGAAGCACTCATATAGACCGCTTTATATTCCTCGCGTGGTACGCTCCTGCATATATTTTTCTTATATCACGTCGTATAAACTCCGATTTCGCGTCAACATTAGCGAAAAGCATACCAAACATCAAGTTCTCGATGGCCATTTCCTTCACTTTACTCAAAGAAAATATCCCCCATCGTCGCTAACGAGCGTCATATGTGAGGATTGATCCTTTCCCGTTTTCAATGAAAATAATGAGGACGTGAGAACAGAAATATTATCCCCGAGAAAGATTTCATAAATCACCGTCTTAACCACTGTTGAGAACTAATCGGTGTCACGTGCAAACCGTTTGCACACGAATTGCGTTAATCCCTTACGGGAAGAGAGGATCTTTCTTGTATATGGAAAAACCACAACGCCATACCATGTTATTCCCATAAACAGATTTTTCCCAGCTGTTACGTGAAACGGAAAATGATTTCCTTCTATCCTACAAAATTGATAACTGCAGTTCAAGATTTTATAAAATATTAACTCCGATTTATGAGCGTATAATATTCTGAACCTCAGACATTTATCACTTTTTAATAAATAATATTATACGTTTCATAGACGTAAAATTAAAATTCTGCGCGCAACGTTTTGTAGAGAGATCCAGTTTACATAATGTGTATTATAAATTCGGACCTTCGTTTTAATCGCACGGTTGGTTTAGGGTTTAGGTTTAGCTCTCAGATTTGGGTGCACAAATGCAGACTAGATCTAGGTCGAATCCTACTGAACCCTCCGATCCCTTCGGCATAATCAGTACAGCCCCTGGTATGAAAAGCTTTTTATCGCAGTTGCTTCCTAAATTATAATTTACGTATGCGCATAAAATTTACAGTTAGGTACGCTCTAATTCAAATCTCAATCGCTATTTTGCATCACAACTGCGGTAATTCCCAATTATTTAACGTAAAAATAAATCTTGGCATTTTATAAATCAATTTTTCTCCCTTCCTATCTTTTTATTTTTTTCTTTTAAAATAAAGTGCTTTTAAAAATCAATCCAATCAATTAAAAGATATTTTATAAAATAAAACACAAGACACTTAAATAACGGAATATCCGCTAGTAGATAATTTTAGAACTGGTCTTTTTTTATTTTTTCCGGAACAAAAATCATATTTCGCATTTGGTATGTCTCTCTCACGAGCGTACCGCCCCGAAACACGAAACTTCCGCGACGCAACGAACGAGTGTGGTTCTTCCTGTCTTTTGCCGCAATAGGAAATATGCCAGGTGGAATCAAATTATTTTATCGAATTTTTTTCTCGTAGAAGATTAAAGTGTAAAGCTCAGTATTATTTGAGCAAAAATATGCAAATTGTTACATTATGAACTATGCCAAAGCCTTATTACACCATTTCTCTATCTGTAATGCTGTTATAAAAGATAAAATATTTTACTCATTTTTATTTATAGCAAACACGCATACTTCTTTCATGTGTTATATGATACGACATGTAGATACATGTCATACAACAGTAAAGATTAAAAGCGGTCTGTTACTGTAGAAAAAAATGCAAATCATAGAACGCAATTTGTTTCATGCGGATATCTAGCATGAGGATCTACGTAATCTTTGATCATCATTATGTCGCAATATTCAACAAGAATAATTCATTAAATAAATAATAATTATACTACAAACAGTTATATAGATTCTGCAATATATTGTCCATGGAATTTTGTAAAATTTAAAATTCTACGTAATAATATTAATCAAAAAGCATAAGCAATTTTATGTATCTTGATGACGAAGAAGGTAATATTAATAGAATGTAATATTTTTTTTACACAAGTATAGAACATACCGAATAAAGATGGGCGTTAAGTAGACTAACAATATAAACATGACTACCTAATAATATTACTCCGCCGTCGGCACGCGTACCATCGTAGGGCAATAAGGGCCAAAGTACATAATAATACGGCCCCCCCCCTTTAATCGCGTATCGACCGCCGTTCAATTACGCATTAGATTACCAGGATCACTTTGTCTTTCGTATAGTCTTCTCTACGGCCGATGCCACCAGTACAAGAAGCGGTAATTGCGGGCAAGGTACGCACGCACTCACGCACTCACGTACGCACGTACACACGCACCAATGTACGCCACACATTTATTGCTGGGCCGTAGACCCACACACGTAGTAGCACAACCGGCACACGCTCTCTCCCCCGGCATATGGCGCGGTCCCCCTTTTTCAGTTCCGGGGGAGAAGAAACGAGGGGCTGCGGCGCGTGCTGAAAATCCCCACTATTTCTTTCTCTCTCCTCGTCTGTTCCCTTCCCTTTTATGGTTTCGCTCCCTCTCACACACGCGGGCGCCCTTCTCCCTTTTCGTTCCAACCCCGCGACCCAACTTGGCGCGGTACGGCAAAATGCTGAAACGTAACCCATCTATCGATGTCCGCGCTCATTCTCGAAGCGGACGCCATGTAGTGCATACCACGAAGGCATGATCGGCGAACAGAGGTGCTGGTGATACGCGATCGTGAAAATCTCCCTTCTAGCAACAGCTAGCGCGAGCTTCCAACTAGTCCCAGGAGCCTTTGTACTCTTAAGAGCACCCTCGATATTTCCGTTCTGTTAACGCTCCGTTTCGTAGGTCGACGTGAGCCGGATTGTTCACTATATGATCCATGTGAATCGTTTTTGGTCGCAAGTGAAGAGTGAGGAGGAGTGTGAAAAATGAAGATTTTCAAACGAATGGATTACTTGAGTGCATACAGTTAAAGAGAATCTGAGAGAATCTTTTACGTATATACTGGACATCAAAAATAGATTGTTATAGAAAAATAATATATGTTAATTGTGATTTATATATGTGCCGTTGAGAATTTAAAATACAAAGAAAATAAGTCCTGATCTTTTTACATTGATATTACCGTGCCAAGAAGATTCAAATACAAAACGGTCCTGCATTCATATTGTATCGATATTAATAACTAACTATTTAAATGTCCGCAGTGCCTTTAATATAAACAATTTATAGTGGATGATACAATCGAGTTCGTGATCGAAATCTGGATCGTAATTCAATATTTATGTCCATTGCAAGTGCGACATGCAGTATGTAGATCAACGTTTTAATAAAGAAGAAAAGTGTTGCAATCGATAGTATCGAATGAGAAGATATCGATGAAAGACAACATAAGCAGATAAATTATTAAAATTTAAGTGCCTTCAATTCTTCCCTAGTGATATTTTCATTTTGTACTGTTTTGTACGAGACTGTTATTGTATGTCTATATAAACAAACGTCAACAAATGTGTATTATCGAATCATCGAAATAATTTATCTTCATGACAAGGGTTAGAGAGTATTTTCATCAAGTGTCACCTTGATCTTGGGTGAGTATTTAATTGGGAAGCCATGTCACTTTAAAAATATACCGTCTTTCATAACTCATATAATGATAATTGATGTAATAGTAGCAATGGTTTATATTGTATAAATTATTTTTAATTAAAAATAAATTAAATCGTGTTTTATAATTAGTAGCTCTACCATTTTAATTCGAAGTCTCTTTCGGGAAAAAAAATTCGGGACTCAATCGAATACGGACGATGTGTAGAGGATTGAATATTGGATAGAAAAACATTTTCTGTTAAAAATACGCAGACAATTTGCAACAGATTTGTTTTGAAAGGTCTCGATAATAGTTTCCGAGGAGTCGACGACCGTCGTGGAGAAGAATAGACGGTGACCTCATGCTTTACTTAAGCCGTGGCGACCGGCAGTGAGACAATTAGATCTCGGTTTGGGTCATCAATTTCATGAGTTAGTAAAGGAAGAAGCTATAAGCTCTTGTAAGAGACTACAGCAAAATATTCATGTACTCTTACTTTGAATTGTAAGCTTTTTGGAAGAAATACAAATCTATATAAAGTAAAAGAATTAAAAATTAAAAGCATGTTTTCATAAACACAAACTCATAAACACAAAAAAATAAAAGTTATTATTAATTTCAGAAAAAGCGTTATATTTACACCTAAAATATTTATAAACTTTTTATGGATACGACAAGTTTGACCCAGATTCGAATTGATACTCAATCGTAGCGTCGTCGAACGGTCTGCGTCGATAATCGTCTTTGTCTTCTATAAGAGAGTATTTTATTTATAAGCCCGGCAATTAGGCTCGTCCTCGACAAGCATTAGTGTCGTTTATCGACCGGTCTGCTGTGTGTCCTCACGCAGCTCGTTTAATCAACACTATTGTGGAAATTACGCGTTATAATATATAAAACCCAATACTTCGTGGAATTTAATTTATCAAGATCTAAAGTATAATTTTAACATAAGATATAAAAATATTATTAATTATTATTAATTGTTTCCATTTTTATCAAATTTTTTAATTATTTCGACCAATTAGATTTATTTACTATTCAATAAATTCATCGATAATAATTCTTTATTATATTTGATTAGAAAATTATTTCAAATGTTAAACTTTATGAATGGAATTAATTTTTCCAGCTTGGAACAAGGCTGCAAAACTTCGATGATAGTTCATACATTCTAAGAACTTATTCTGTATCACCAAAAGCACTCCTTGAAACGAGCACAATGGCAACCATGGGAGTAACAGTGTTTTGCAACAGAGTACAGATAAACGGCAACGATCAAGAACAATTAATGTTGCTACGAACGTTGCAAGATAACGAGAACAATATCATCGGCAATCAATCAACGTTGATAGTCCCGAAAAACAGCATCAATAACAACGCAACGAATTCCACAACAGTATTACCCCCGTATGATCCCTCCAGATTGAAGAAACATGGCAAGAATGGACAACCACCCCCTGTTGCTGTTGCCCGAAGAAATGCAAGAGAGAGAAATCGCGTGAAACAAGTGAACAATGGATTTGCTACATTGCGACAACACATTCCGAGCCACATTGCCGCTGGTTATGGCGATAGAGGTAAGAAGTTATCAAAGGTGGAAACTCTCAGAATGGCTGTAGAATATATCAGAGGTCTTCAAAGACTGCTGGCTGAAGCTGACGGCGTCGAATATGACTCCAAGATCGCTGCCGGTACACAGTGCGCTCCTTCTCCGACCAATAGCGTTATTTCTTCAACTCATAACGGCTCTGGCGAAAGACTCGTTCTTGAAGATGACGTACTAGCCGTAGAAGACGACGACAGAGAGCAATTGGATGAAGAAGAGGATGAAAGTGCTACCAAATCGAAAATTGCATTAGCCAGGTAAATTTTTAATATTAAATTGAAAGAACGGATGAAAAAAGGCGAATACGAATAGAAATATAAAAAAAGACACTTTGCATATTTAATACTTTAATACATAATTATGTTTTACTTTATAAAATAATTATGGATAATTATGTTATATTAATATAGCATATTTTAATTTTATTTCTTCTTTCTCATAGATTATCCCCTAATCGGACGGCTATTTCATCCCCACGTGACTACTACGCATCCTCGGTGGGGGACGAAGAAAATCTAGAACCGCAAACGATAACCAGTGGACAGAATTTCTCCAGATTGTCTCCAAATTCGGTGGCCTCACCGCCTTCAGAATATTATGCACAAAACGAGGAGAATCTGGAACCGCAGATTTTATCACCCTATAGCGGTGCTGGGGATAGCGAAGAGGGTGTGACTGTCTATGCGACCAGTCCGGAAACCTTCTCCGGGGCCCTCTATTACAAGCAAGAGATCACCGAGACGGGGGAATTCATGGACGTCGTCAGCTGGTGGGAACAGGAACAGGGTAGACTCGTCCATCAACAGCACACGCAACGGATGACGCACGCGTAACCATAGGTGAGTTCTCGACGAGTTTAACTCAAGTTGTCTGTTCAAGTTGGGAGACATTGAGCCGACGACAATAAATTACGGAAAAAAATTGCGAACGCTCAAACGAGACGGCTATAACTCGATAATTTCTGCCATGTAAATTTCTTAAATAGACTTATTAAATTGTATTATTATATCATCAAATGATATTATTGTTAATGGAAAATCATATTTTTACAACATTGTGTATCTTCAATTTTTCTTATTAACTGTGAAACAATAGAAGATAAATTAGTTAAAATTAGAGACGCTCGATTTTGGCGCAATAACAGGACAAATGTCTTTCGCAAAAACGACAAATGTGATAAGGATGTCGGTATTTGGACGGGTGTCGTGACTTACATGTTCGATGCGTTCAGAATGCACACGTGATACCCGCGTCGCGGAAATGCCGCCAAGTGGAAACTCGTGTTCAACGCTTCGTTCCGAACACGTGCTACGTCGGTGTCGAGCCCGAAAATAAACTCTACGCACCGAAACCACTTTGCAAAGTACGTGCCGACATGACACTTGGATGTCATGGTCTCTTCTACGTTTTTTATCTCATCAAGAACCCTCTCGTTTAGAGAGTAAAGAAGAATCTTTATACCGATATATCTTCTTATCAAGAAGAAAAATATCAAATTTTTATATAATATTTTAATAATATATGAAAATATTGCTTTTCCTATATTTGACAATTTCTCTATTTAATCCTCACAATAATAAAAAGATTGTTTTTAGATATTATTTATAACAATAAAATTATTCATAATAATAATTGCTATTATTTCAATGAATAATGATGATTTAAGTTCTATCTAAATTCTAGATTTCTTCTCGATAAAAGAAAAAGTTTGGATAGATTCATTTTTGCAACTTCCATTTTGTTTCTCTATCATATTTGTGCTCGAACTTCATGCATCGAAGGTCAGAGTAACCTTAATGGTCTACAGTATGCAATTTGGGGGACACATGGCTGGTGGTGGATCATGGTGTGTCATCTTAAAAGCGTGCAACCACGAACGGAAGTGGCGGAACGTCTAGCCATATGTTGGATATTCTTCTTGAAATATCTCGCAACCAGACCTTCCTCAATCTTCTTGGTTTCCAATTGCTGGTCATCAATTCCCATGGATATCTGACACATGTTCGTTTCACGATTGAGCTACTTCTTTTTCAAAGATCCACTTAAAGGAATTTTAAATCGAAATGCACGTGAACAGTGCGATAAAATATCTTTTAAATACTTTTCGACATCTTTATAAAATATTTATCCGAAAATTAAAATAGAAGTAAAGATTGAATTAAAGATTAATAGAAGAGATCGAACCTTATTGATTTTTAGTTTATATTTACTTATGTACACAATGTGCAATTTATTTTGCATGTATAAAAATACATAATACGGACAAATTAAAAAATAATGAAGTAAATTAAATTTTCTTTAAAAAAATCATAGAACGTTATATTTTATTTTTTTTTATTTATAAGACTTTTATAGAACTTTGTACTTACGTTTCAATTTTTGTATGAGCATAGCAAATTTTAAATGAATATATTTCATAGAGAGAAAGAACGATTGCAAAGCGATAACCGATGCATTCGATTCTGGACTTGCAACCGAGGGAAAAAAATCAGCTGGCGGACGGTGCCAGTCGCCGTGCCACAAATAGACGTCGCGGTTTCCTTAGAAACGTGCGTAGCGCCCACGTGCCGTACACGCAGACCGGCATAGTGTTGGATGCACATACGTTGATCGACTGAAGGGCGACGGAAGCTGAATTGCCGCTGCCGCTGACATATGCGCGGCATGACAATTTAAAAAAGTCGAGTCATAAACCGTGAAACGCTTCGCACGGAACTTTTCCTCTTGAAAATATTCTCGTTAATACTCTCGTCATTATTGGCAAAATATTTTTAAGAAACTCTTTTTAAATAAATATATGGAAGTGAACTCGTTATTTTAATTCGTTAAAAATAATATACCAATTTGCCATCAATTCAATGCCATCTTAATTGTTCTTAAGAAATTTTCTAGATTTTATTAAATTTGATAAAATTTCATCTCTTTTGTTTCAACAGACGCAACGCGCTTTTCTCATGTATATCTTCTTTTGGCGAAGATATAGTTATTACAGAAACATATCGCGGCATGACAAGAAGCATAGGGAGTAAGGAGCTTTAGGTTTTAGGCGCGCGAGGGCTTGGAATGAGCAGCCAGCAAGTAATTCTCGACAATTATAAAGTGAGGTCATCTACGAAGTTTACGAGATGCGTCGTCGCGTCAAATTAATTTAATAAATTCCTTACTCTGCTCCCGGTCACGTATATCGGTGCGTGCGACCGCTATGCCGGTTTTCTTCCTCGCTTGATTCGCCTCTCGCGAGGGGCAGACGAGGCCTAAGTCGTAACACCGCGTGTTAATTCGCGAGGTGAGAGAGCCCGGGTCCTTCTCATCCGAGCCGCGGGCAGTCCAATTAAATCCCCTTTTTTGAATAACATATTACATCGATAACGGAAATGCGTTATGCGCGAATTAAACGCGAGATAATCCACGATAATCAAGATAATTAATCGAAGTGGCGTAACGTCGCGTTGGACACGGGAGTTCTTCGGGGTAGGAACGTGTGCAGGGGTGGCCGGAAAGCCGTGAGCTAAATGTTGCAGTAAGTAATGACCGCGTCTCGCTTCAGTAATTGAAACGTATTATAGAGATTAAATATGAGATACGGCCGTGCTGCGGCCATGTAATTGTGAGGATTTTTCTCAGATCTTCTTCGACCGTAGAAGCAGTCCATAAATATTTATTGTATAAAAAAAAAAAAAAAAAAAGAAGAGTAACTTTTCGTTTAATTACACAGATTCCTTAGAAAGCAAACAGAATGAATTTTAAAAATCCTGAATTTTCATGTACATATCCCAAGATATCTGAAATTCTGATATCTTGCAGTGTAAAGAGATAAATACTTTCTTTTTTTACAACTTAATAATTTGTTTGTAATTTATATATGAATATTATTATTATATATATATATATGAATATTATTATATTTATATTATAAATATTTAAAAGAAATTTCTTGTTTCTTTTATTGAAAATATCGAGAAAATATTTTTTTTTAATTATCTTTTGAAAATAATATATAATTTAAATGAAAACCATTATCAAATTATTGCAAATTGCATAGTAAAATAAGCACGCAACCAAGTTTATAGCAATCGTCATTTTTCGCCTTCAGTTCAGCTTATTTCACAGACATTTAGAACATGGAACAAAGAATCCAACGAATAATTATGCTGGTGGAACCCGCATGTTAGTTATCTTATCAATAAACATTACCAGCATAGTAGCACGACAGTTTTAAAACGATAGTGACGGTTTGAAGCCAATTTTAGTATTACTGAATCCGCGATTTTTTAATTATCAGTTATTTTAGTGTAATTATAAAAATATATATATTATAGGCATTCCATTTTTGTTTAATTATATAATTTTATTATATTTTATCATATTTAAAAATTTAATACATAAATTTTTCAATAAAATTTTTCTTAACTTTAATATATAGTCTTGATTAAATTCTTGTACGAATTTAATTTAACTAAAATAAATAATTTTATAAGTTTTTTTAACAGCAAAAATTTAAAGTTATAACTTAAAACGCACGCTCTTTTTTCATTTATCAAAATGAGATATGAGTCAGATAAAAGGGAATAAGTCTGAAGACTTCCAGATTCGAGAGACGACAAATACTTCACCACAAGACACTTCATGTCGGTTCTTCTTAGGATCTTAAAAGTACGGGCGTGGTAGATCCTTTAATTTATCACTTACCACTTACATACCACACACGTTTTCCTCAAGCTTTCTTTATCGGTATCTTTACGATTATGGAGAGAAAGACATTTCTTTACCAAACCTTTATGAAGCATCGTAAAGATTGATTTAAAAAAAGATGACAATGCAATGGATATGTGCAATTCGCCAAAATTTACGTATATTTAATTAATAGCTTAATTAAAATATATATTTTAAAAATTGTACATATATAGAAATATATATACAATATATATATTTCCATACATTTCCACATTCCACATTCCACATTCCACATTCCATACATTTTTATTAAAAGATATCAACTCTTTGAAATTAACAATTAAATATTTTTATAATTCATCTTATATAATTTTGTATGATAATTCAAGTTAATTGCAGTACATTATTAATGGAATGATAATACTGCTATATATTATATTACTTTATATAGTATTTGGGACTAACGATTTTTTTATAAATTGCATGGTATTTGTTATAATTATATATTTCTGTTACAGATTATTTTTTATAGTATCCTATAATTCAATGTATACCATGAAAAGCAAGAATTTCTGACATTTTTTTTTCTTATACCGAAACTATCCTGTTCCTTCTGTGCCTCCCGATTCTTTCTTCCAAAGAAAAATGAGGATTTGCCACATTATTTGTACATGCGTTTTTTCCCACGATATATCCGGAATCTACGGGATGTTCGCGACGATTCGTCCGTTCGTTTCCGAATTTAATTCTTCTCCAATACAGCTAAACGAGGATCCGCGCGATCCAGTGACGGAACACAATAGCGAGACGGGACAAAGGATCTCTCGAGGATAGACGGGATCTTTCTTCGTTCCCTTACTCGCAGGATCACGAAATTGTGATGGAAACTGTTTTCTTTCGATATAAATCTTCAACAAGGGTTCATGGGTATCTTGGATAATAACGGTTGTCGCAAGGAAGGAAATTTTCGCACACGCAGATTTTCATGATATATCCTGAGATAAAACGTTATGCGCTATAAAAGAGGAGGGTAATACAAAATTTCTATGATAAAAATACAGAATAATCCACCTTACAAACTATGGATGATTAATTCTCAAAAAGTAATAAGAATTTTAATCATTTTGTATATAAAAAGATGAAATTTATTCACGTGTTTTAACATAAATTTTATATCTGAAACTAATGTAATAATCAATATATGTATATTATATATATTAAATATTAATATTAATTTATAATTTTTTTCAGTTACAGATTCCAACTAGGAAAGGTCAATATTTGCCACAAAATTCGGAGTCCATTAATATAATAGATTTCGATCAAATTTCGCATGATCTCACTAGACCAGGATGAAGATCTTTTCAAAAATATATAACATTATTGTTATGACGTCGTAAATATGAACGCATTGTGATTGATAGCAAAAGTCGGAAAATCGTACTTACTTGTTACGAGTATTTGACCATTAAGTTGATCTGCTTATTATTATATCTTGTCTTTAGGATAACCAACAGAATGTGAAAGTTATGGATGCTACATTTTTATTTAATAAGAACAGTATGTTTATTTGTCTATAACAATAATACTTAATATTACATCATATCTCATTTTATTACTTATTTGCATTATATTTTAAAACTCCTGTAAGTTTTACAAAATTTTTCTATTTATATATGGATTCATCAATTTTATAAAGTATTACAAATTGGAGTACCGTTATCCATGCATACTTTTGACTGTACTAATCAATCGTTTTCTTAAGAACAATAGAGAGAAATATTTCAATTCTCTTTAGCTGTTGTTTTGCGCTTCCAGAGAAAAAATACTTATTTTTTGGCTATTTATATCACAACAAGTACAATTAATTTTAATTATATATCATAAAGATAATTATATTTATATGAAATCGTTTACTGCGCGGAACTGTAAAATTGAAGTAAATAGACATGCGTGACGTACTGTAGAATAGAAACAAAAATTCTTGTTGTACCAATATCATCAATCGTTACGCTATCTTATTATCGATACATTATTTTATTAAACTTTTACAATGAATGTGTTTAAGATTTGAAAGATAAAACATGACATTCTTATTTAAAGCCAATGTTTATAGAATATTTATTGCGTCGTGTGTTTATTATTGCACAATTTAACATGTTATATATATTTAAGATAATTCAGGGGCAACAGTACATAAGATATACTTATAAAGAGTCATATATTCAATGAGGAGATGATACAGAGAATTTTGTAATTTTATAGTTACGCATTATATAATTACATATATAATATATATGAACTTTATTTTATATTGGTTATAGTGATTTCAAATATTTGCATCGAAAATTTATAGTGATTTCAATAATATATAATGATTTCAAATATTTGCATTGAAAATTTTTATATTAAAAATGATTCTCGGCGTTACAACAATGGGAAACATGTAGGGTAATTGAGAATCAGGTCTATAAACGATGCGCAATTATACTTTCGATTTAATGATTCATTTATTGATAAAAGTTCCAAACGTTTCGACTCAAATTTAAGTCATCTTCAATGGTACTATAAAGTAAAGATATAATTCTGTATCCAGTTGATGAACTCAACCATAAAAATTAATGATGATATATCAGTTATGTCAGTTATGAATATTCTGAATGAAAATTGATTAATAACTAAATGAATAATTTATTAATAATAATTTTTAATGTGAGATAGTACATGTATCTGTCATCTTTCATGTTAATTAAAACGAAAGAGTAGTCATGAAATGGTTGTCACCCAAATGAACACAATTAACTATAAAAACGGAAAAAACCCAAGAGCACAATATAATTCACGCTTTAAACTTTTTTAATCGTCTCTGATAAATATTACAAGAAAATATGTACAAATATATAAATAATATATATTAATAATATATATAAATAGTATATAATTATATAATATTATATATTATGTTACAATACATTAATTTAAACAATATAGAAATAGTTTATATATATTATATATTCTATATAGTGTCTTGTATCATTTCCTCATCTTTGACTTTGTTAAACTTTTGGTACACCCTGTAGGCAGACGCTTTGTAAATCGACTTGATACTGCGATACACAATCAAAAAAATTTGTACATAAGTGCCTTAATTAATCGTAGGCGATAAGTTATATTAATATTTATATTTTTTTTATACTCGAAATTTTTGACGAAATATTTAAAATATTAATATATAAGAGTTACTATTCACACATGAAATGTATTTTATATACATGAAATCTTTCTACCTGTTTGCGATATTATAATCTATTTATATAATAAAAATAGTCATCCGTTATTATATTGTTTACGATATTGGTAATAAAATAATTATTAAATAATTTTTAATGAACTTTTTGAAAAAATACTTGACAGCGTGCTAAAAGAATATGTATATTTACGTATTTATACCATATGAAATAAAACAGCGCGATCACAGCTTCAATTTCGATCAATTGTAATTAATTATTCTTCAAAAAATATTATTTTCATCCCCACCAGGAAGTACTATTTAATATTATTTAAAAAAGTACAATTGCCTAACAAGAACAACAAAATTGTTGCGAATATATATACATAATATATAACCTATGTGATTATTATAATATGCTTTTCGCAACTATACATTTTCAAGAACATAATGAGTTATAATGAATATATATCTAATTGTTGTAAATTTTACTTACAAGTGCGTTACAAAACTGAATCATTTTATTATTCAACTTAATATAAAATATTATGGAAATACTGAAAGCATCAAGTATTTTAGGATTTACTGTAAATTACATGCGGATTAGATATTTCATTGCCATAAGCGTCACATTGACGTTCTTGTAGATATCAATGCCTTAATTAAGTTTTAAATAAGTATTCTATGATCTTGTATTTGATATATCTTTTTATGGAATATTTAAAATACATTTTATATTAATTATGTATATCATAGTTTTATTTTAATAATCTGTACTATTATAAATTAATTATAAATTATAAATTATAAATTAATTATAAAGTTAATTAAATATATTAAGAATTTTACAAAAACTTTCAAAATAAAAAAATTAAAAAAAATAAACTAAATTTTATATGTAATCAATATTAAATATGATTTATTACATATATTTTATTCTTCCAAACATAATTTTGTATTGATTCAATTTTTAATATTTTGCGCCGCTATCTTTTTTCGATCAAATTAAAATTTGCATAAAAAATATATTTACATATAAATATATATAAATATATTTACATTATAATTTAAATAATCTTTCTTTTATAACTTGCTCTGCTTCCCTTTTACAATATGTTAATAAATCTTAAAAATATTTTGCCTCATTATATAAAACTTACAGTAATTTAAAATTTGAAAGATAATTATAATACACTAACATTTTCACATGTAATAAAAGAATCAGGATTCGTATTTTTCACTTCTATTTCGTATTTTTCATTTTTACTTCGCATTTTTTACTTCTGCATATTCAGTCTTCTAATGCCTTCTTCCACTTTATTATGTCGATAGGTCAATTTTCCGGTCACCTATTAGAATGCCTTCATTTATCGCTACGTCTGTATATTTCCATATTGACGAACATTAATCGTTTAACATTGTTACGTATGCATAATTGAATTTTACTCGTCATGCTTACATTGTAAAATCACAATAATATTATTTCATTTTGTGACAATATACCACAATTAAATAAAAACATATTGTAAGAAACTATTTACTATTTTAATATTATAATTTAATAAATATTTAATTTATTAAATATTTTAATATATATATTATATATTATTTTAATAAATAAAAATATTTATAAATTGAAATATACGTTAGGAGTTAAAATAACAGTTTAATATTAGATATGCAAATTAAAATTATAAAAACATACTTAAATTACTATACCATAACATATTTCAAACAAGACATATATTCACACACACACACATATATATATATATATATATATAAATAATTTAAAAAAATAAGAGTTTGCTAAAAGTCTAAAAGTCTAAAGTGCTAAAAGTCTAAATAAATAATATAGAAATTAATATAAAACGTACATAATATATAAGACACATATCTTAAAAATAGTAAATGACAGTACAAGATTAAATATGTGGTGACGTGAAAATTTTATCGGTAATAAATTTATATTAAATAAATTTTTATCCATTGATTCATCTTTTGAAAAGATTAATTAATCGTTTGAAAAGATTAATTAATATTACTACTAAACAAATTAATTGTTTTTTTTATTAGTATTAATTAGTATTAATTAGTATTAATTTAATTCAAATCTTTTGTAATTTAATATTTATATGTAACATAAATGAAGATGCAATTATAATGCCAGTGAACTTAATAAATTCATAATCGAATGCATGACGCAATTTTCACATCCGGCACGTGAGATATAAATGAAATGAATAAACAATGCAATGGTGAGGTCAGCGTATAATTAAAACTGAATACATAAACTCTTGTGTGAACCAGACTTAGATTATAAAATATCAATCAGTGTTACGCACAGATTAGAAACGCATTTGCCATTAAAACGTGAAAACGCTTCTTTAATCGCCTAAGCCAACAAAATAGTTTTAACAAAGTATTGTTACATTAACTACGATTGAATTTTATACCTTTTAACGACGATATTGAGTAGTGTATTATAAAAAAAAATAAAATATATGTAACGTTATTACAACGTAATATATCTTTTTAAATCACAATGGATGTGATTCCAGTAACATCATCGTATTTTTCATTTATGATTTCTTCGCTGCTGGTTGTGTTTGCCACAGCACTAATTGCAGCGTATTATTACATCGAAACATCTCGAGCTGTTCGTCTGATAAAAAAGTTACCATGTATGTACACGCTAATAATAAAAATATCTTCAACTTCTAATTTAAGAAACATGTTTTTTTCGATTATAATTTTTAACTATACAATTTTCTATTGTGTTGACTTGCAATAAATTTTTTATTTTTTTCTTTTTTTTTAGCTCCACCACATGTACCTATTCTTGGTCATTCATTAATAACTTTAAAAGCGGCTCCCGAAGATATAATAGAAAAAGCTCTTGAATATTATGAGAAATATGGAACGGTAATAGGAGTATATTTGGGAACAAAAGCAGTTGTCTTTTTAATAGATCCACAAGATATCGAAATAATTTTAAGTAGCTCTGTGCATATCGATAAATCCCAGGATTATCAGTAAGAAATCAAATTAACAATTAATAAAATAATTAAAATATTACATTATATTATACTTTTATATCTATATTATAACTGTAGACATATATTTTACTTTAGACGCTCTTGTTATTTATTATTTTCCTATTATTCTGATCTTGTTTAAAAAATTCTCTTTATTCTCATCGTAGATTTTTTAAACCATGGCTTGGAGATGGTTTACTGATTACAACTGGCGATAAATGGCGTAGACATAGAAAAGTGATAGCTCCCACGTTTCATATGAATATTTTGAAAACGTTTGTGCCTCTATTTTATGAAAACAGCATAGACCTTGTGCAACGACTTCGCGATCAGATTGGAAAGGAATTCGATTGTCACGATTACTTATCAGCCGTAACGGTTGACATTTTGACAGAAACGGCGATGGGAGTTAGGAAGGGTGGAAAGAAAAAAACTGGATTTGACTATGCTATGGCTGTGATGAAGTATTTATTTTAAAATTATACTATCATTTTGTTATTAAATATTTAAGTATCATGAAAACATATTCATCATAATTTGAATTGATTGTAGAATGAGCGATATTTTGCACAGAAGACATTATGACGTATCGTTGCGGGCAGACATACTCTTCAGATTTTCTAAATTTGCCAAGCTTCAAGAGAAATTATTAAGTATTATTCATTCATTGACAAATAATGTGATTAAAGAAAAAGCAAGAGATGTCGAAGAAAAACATGCAAAAAATCAGCAACAAAAAGAACCACAAAATGATAAATTAATGGAAAGTTCGGTCATGACAAAAAATACAGAAAGTGCTAAAAACAATACTGCTAATTATAAACTACACTATGTAAGAGATGATCTTGACGATATTGATGAGAATGATATAGGTGAAAAAAAACGACTCGCCTTCTTAGAAATGATGTTAGAATTAAAAAAAGTTGGGCAAATGACTGATGAAGAAATTTGGGAGGAAGTGAACACTATCATGTTTGAGGTACGACAACTTTGTTTTAGAAATAAATTTAATTTTTTTTCAACTACTATAAAATACTTCGTGCATTATAAACTACTATTGTTATAATGAATTACATTATCAAAGAATTAATTATTGATTTATTACAGGGACATGATACCACGGCAGCTGGCTCGAGTTTTGCACTTTGTGCATTAGGAAGTCATCCAGATATTCAAGTACGTTTATTATCATTCTTTATGATTAAGCACCGATAGCTGATATTATCATATTTATGTCGCAAGTAGACAATTATTCTATTAAAACTTCAAAGTAGATAGAAAAGCGATCAAATCTTTTCGATCCTCGGCATTTTTGACGAAAAATGTCTTTTTTGTTCCCGGAATAAATTTTTGAGGAAATTCTAAAAATTCATTTAAGGTCTTTTCATCCCACACAATCGCTTTTTCTTTTATAGCTTCTGTAAAATTAAATCCTGAAGTAGCTAGAAATAATTAAAGAATTATATATTAATTAAATGGTTACCTCGTTTGACAATATTATATATTTATCAGAAATTTATTATATATAATTATATATTATTAAACAACTATTGATACGTTTAAAATCAAATTATTCTGAATTTTCTTTTGATTAAATTATTTTTTTGATTGAGTTATTATCTACAAAACAATTAAGGCATTTAATACACCTACTTCCACAAGTTTTGCCCATGATACCATGCAGGTTAGGACCTAGCTTATGTTTCCCATCTTTTTCCATAGTATGACATGAAGCACACATCTTCATAAATAATTTCTTACCATTGACCGCGTCACCCATCTAAGTAGATAATTTGCCGTTAAATTAAATTTATTTAAATTAAATTAAAATACTAATTCAACAACATTGCATTTCGCGATATTCATTCTTTATCGTTTCTCTGCGAGAGAAGTCGATATACTTTTTGGTTTCGATAACGATTGTAACAACTTATCCTTTTCTTGGTCTTTTAAGTTAATAATTTTCTCCTATAGGCTCGTGTGCATGAAGAATTGGACGCAATTTTTGGTGATAGCGATAGACAATGTACTTTCCAAGATACCTTGGAAATGAAATATCTCGAGAGAGTTATTCTTGAAACTCTGAGACTTTTCCCACCAGTACCTCTAATTGCCAGGCAGCTTAATGAAGATGTGAAGATAGGTAAACATATATTCAATTAAACGCATTATTAATAATAACATTAGCTGTATCATGTGAATTACTTTAGAAATTTATTTATAAATTAAAAGAAAGAGATATAATTCTTTTTATATTACAGTTACAAACAATTATGTTCTTCCAAAATCAACGACAGTATTGGTTGTACAATTTTTGACGCATCGTATAGACAAATATTATCCAAATGCAACAGTTTTTAATCCAGACAACTTCTTACCGGAAAAAATGCAGCAAAGACATTATTATGCTTACATTCCTTTCAGTGCTGGACCAAGGTATTTTTTAATAATAATTTTTCTAATATCTAATATTTTTTACTGAACATTTAATATTTTTTACATCTCCCCCCCCCTCTCTCTCTCTCTCTCTCTCTCTCTCTCTCTCTCTCTGTGTGTGTGTGTGTGTGTGTGTGTGTGTGTGTGTGTGTGTGTGTGTGTGTGTGTGTGTATACAGTTATAGTTATACTAGAAAATCACATTTAAATATATAAATCCAATAAATGTTTGTTTTTGAAACAAAGAATATTGTTAACATATTATTTTGAAAAAAGTTATCGTAATTAAAAACATATCGTAAATAAAAATATATTATTACATTTGTTGACAACAATCGTATTTTTCATAGATCCTGCGTGGGTCGAAAATACGCTATGCTAAAACTGAAGGTTTTATTATCGACAATATTGAGAAATTATCGTATCACTTCTAATAAATCGATCGACGATTTTCAATTGCGAGGTGACATTATTCTGAAAAGACATGATGGATTCAAGATCAAAATTGAGCCACGCAAGTCAGGTTTGATAAATCAGTAGATTAGTCGGAATTTAATAATTCCGGATTCGCATAATACATGATTTAAGAAAATATAGTCGATATATAACTTAATAAAAATTATTATTTATTCATTGTTTTTTTGTCTGATATAATAAACTATAACTTGCTTAACTATAAACTTGCTCTTTTATAATTATAATAACTTTGTATAATCTATAATATGCAGATGGGAAAATATATTATATTTAGAATATTAAAAGAAATACGGCTGTAAATGCACTTTACAACGACGTATTTGAATTTTTCAAAAATGTTACATTTTCGAGCCCTCCCATCCCCTCCCCCTAATTTTCAAAAACTTTTAAATCTTTATAAGAATATGAATTCAATAGCATTTTATGCTGAATACAACGGTATATAATAAAGTCATTTTCCGAAATCGCATTTTTGGATTTTTGGAATAAGGGAGAAATACCTCTATATATTTGCTCCATACTCGTTTCATACCGCTGGCTGCACGGAACAACGTTAAAGGTGAATATGACGCAGTACAGTTTGTCAGTACAGTATCAGTGCAACAATAATTATTGAAATAAGAGCTTTTTAATACTTTTTAATACTTGTTTTATACTTTTCAAATACTTTTTGTTATAATAATAATAATCATCAGAGCAAAATTGTATCAGACAGCTCATATAAATTAACAAGAGGAAAGAGAGACCAGTGAACAAACAAAAACGAAGTGACGTGATAAAAACAAATTTGAATAAACAATATTTATTGTAAAAATAACAATTAGCAGAGTTACTTTGAATATAAATCTGATATTGTCCATTTCGACTTTGCGGAGCCTTCTTCAGTAATTTTTCTTAATAAAAGCGATAAAAAACGAAAGGGAATGTAAATGTATAAAAACTGGTTCGGTGAAATTGTAGAACACACATTTAGATTCAAGCGTAAATAGATAAAAGAAAAATATATAAAATAAAATATATAAAAATGTGAAAAATATAATAATTATAAGAGTGAAATTAAGAGTTAATAGTCAGACGCATAAGTTTTTATGGATTTAAAATTTTCCTTCGTTTTTTATCGTTTTTGTTAAGAAAACTTGCTGAAGAAGGCCTCGTGAAGTTAAAACGTGCAATATCAAATTTATTGAAGGTGACACTGTTAATTATTGTTTTTACAATAAATATTGTTTACTCGAATTTGTTTTGTTTTGTCATTTCATTTTCGCTCGTTCATTGGCCTCTCTTTCCTTTTATTAATAATAATCATAATTTTAATAATGATAGTGGGTTTATTGGACAATATTCAAATGTTTGATGATATATCAAAGAATGTATGCAGTACCATAGAGAATTAAAAACAAGTTACAAATAAAGAAATGATTATTTTTATAAAATATTGTTCATTTAATTTTGGTCGTACGATAGCTATTGCAGTGCTTACGGTAGCTATTGCAATGTTATGAATATATTTTATTGATCAATATTTATATTTTATAATATCTTATTATCGCAACTCTACGCAAGAAATAGATTTGTGAAGACGTAGTTTTATTTGCATATATTGTTTATCATAAGCATCGGATGAAATTTTGATAAAAATTTCGAAACCTTTGTTTCATTCCTTCAATTCTTCTTGAATTTGTCTTACTACTTCTTCAAAATTCAATTGTTTTTCTTTATATATTTTACCGAGATATTATCGACGTTACATATAACATTTTTTTACATTGTATGCGTAATTTGCTTCGTCATCAGTGAGTTCAATTGTCTGCATCTGATATATCAAATGCGATTTGAAAATCTAATGGTTCTTCCTCTTCCATTTTATGTTAATTATTTAAATAATTATTTATTTAAATAGCTAATTTATAATAAATTTAATGTATCTTTATAATAACTGATTATTTTACAAAAAATTTGTTGAACAAGAAAAATAAATAATCTTGTATAATATACAGATCATGTATAATATTACTATGTTTAAAAATCTTTAAAAAATATTATCAAAATTAATAAATTATTGATTAAAAAATTCTTAAGTTAATTAAAATAAATAATTACAATTTTAATTTAAAGAATTTATAAAATAAAAAAATGTATGAAAATATAAACAGCAATAAAAATTTTCAACTTTTTTTTTAAGTACATAGTTATTTATTAAGCTTGTATTTCTCACTTGTATCAATTGATAATATTTTAGAGAATAAAATTAATTATACAACTGTGAATTTGCTGCGATTACATTCTTTTGTACTAATGTCCATGCAAACAATGCTCATGTAAATAATATGCAAATAAAGCTGTGCCTTAGCAAATATATTTTTTGCGTAACGTTGCGATAATAAGACATTACGATACAAAACATAAATGTTGATTAATAAAATATATTTATAACATTACAATAGCTACCGTAAGCATTGCGATAGCTGCCGTACGACCAAAAATTAAATAAACCATATTTTATAAAATTAAATAAGTCATATTTTATAATCATTTCTTTATTTGTAACTTGTTTCTAAATATCCAAAGTGCTTCGTACGTTTTCTAATATCTCATCAAAAATATTTGACTTCCGTTTAACAAAACCTGCTATCATTATTACTATTATTACTATTCTCATTATTATTATTATTATTATTATTATTATTATTATTATTATAAAAAAGCTCTTATTTCAATAATTATTGTGACTGATACTGACGAATTGCATCATATTCACCTTTAATGTTGTCCCGCGCATCCATCGCGGTATGAGACGGATACTTATGTATGGAGCGCGTATAAAGGTATTTCTCGCTTATTTCTCAAAAATGCGATTTTGGAAAATAATTTTCCTTTTTTTGATAGTTTTAACGGTTTGGATGATATTTATTCAGAAAGAAAAAAAAACAATTTTTTTCGAAGGGTGGTTTCCCCCTTAACATTTGAGAACGCAGATAAAAAAAATTATGTGTCTCTTATTTTTGTCCATATTTTAACATACTCGAAGCTCATTAAAATCAGAGGGGGCAGTTCCGATACTTCTCTTGTAAGCAAAATTTTAAGCAAAGTTCAAAGCAAAAAAATCATATTGTTGAATTATCTTGCAACTTTGATAATATATCTCATAATTATAATAACTTTCTTTTTAAAAGTATAATTTATTCATATGTTTTCGCAAATATATAAATATATAAATTTGATTTATTTAAATACATTTATGTATGTATAAAAAAGAATTTAATTTTTAACTACAAAATATAAAATTCTTTTTATCTAAATTATTATTATTATTATATAAAGCGCTATATATACATACATGTTCCATGTGAATCATGAATATAACACTGAACACTGAAAATACTAAATATTTTACTAAATAAAGGAAGGACAAAAATAAAATTTAATAACTAGAGCAATATAAGTTATTAAATCTTGGTCTGTATTTTTTTATTTCCCTTCATGACTGATAGATTTCATTTTGGTTTATCGCACGTTGTTTTCGCCATTTTTTAAAGTCTACAAAGATAAATTGCAAAATCCATGGCAAAATAAATGCACTATTTAACACTAGTAGAGAGATTTGATACATTTCATAACTACCAGTCCAATCCTTAATTAGTCCTATAATATATATAATTATATAAAGTATAAAAAATTGTATTATGTTTAAAAAATATATATTAAGTATACAATCTTTTTATCTATAATAATTAAGTTAAATATTAATAATAAATTAAAGTCATTTACCTATAATAGCGCCAAAAATTATTGTGACTAGACTGCTGATGACAGAGTAGATACCATAAGCCGATGCGAATTTTTTTATATCCTGCTCTTCTATAATAACTAGAGGTTGCGGAACCAGCAACCATGATCGCACGGCACCGACTATTGCTATCATAATATATGCGCTCATAATCGTATTGCTGTACTTCAAAAATCCTGCATACCGTAATTTTCTTATTTTAAATGTTTATGACAATCTATTTAATTATAAGATTAAGAGGCTTACCTATTCTGGCGAATTCCATGAAGATTGTAGCTGTGAAAAATATGTATTTCTGCTTTACGTTTACTACCAGTGTAAAAATTGTTAGCAGAATTTTTGACGTCCACTCGGCTATTCCACTAACTGTCATGCTTATTGCGGCTTCCGATTTCGTATATCCCGCATCAGTCATTATAAGAGGAAGAAGAGAGGAAAAACCAAAGTCGGATGTACACACGAAACTTACACCAAAGCATAAATTTAGGAAACATAAATTTTTCACCAAAGACATGTCCACAAGTTCCTTCAGAATGGTTTTGAATCTTATATATAAAAAGATGAAATAGCTATTAATTATAATAGAACCATTAGCTCCTAAAGTGTTCAGATATATTAACCTTGAGTTATATAATTCAATTACGTTTACAAATAATTAGAAACACTGTACTCACTTTATCTTCTTTTCAACGCTTTGCCCCTCAGCGTCTTGTTTCTCTTCTTTCTCGTGGATTTCTTGATCATGTTTTTCATCCCTTTCCTGCATTTCTTTATCTTGTTTCTCTTCCTTCTCCTGAATTTCCTTATCTTGTTTCTCTTGTTCCTCTTTGATTTCTCTACTTATTTGCCACTCCTTGTTTCTCTTCTCCAGAATTTCCCGTGTATCGTTCAATATACAAATCGTACGATTCGCCAAATTGACCAAGTTGGAGGCTGAGATAGCTCGTATACGCGCCAAACTTCCGCGAATTCCATTCTCGATAGCTGAGACTGACGCAACTCTTTGTGTAGAAAGCTGACGAATAAAATTAACGTAAACATAAATTGAAAAATATAATCAATTAAAAAAATTAAAATTTAATTGATAAAAAAAGAAAAAAGATTGTATTTATTAAATTTTATCACCTTAGAATTTTCAATTAGCAAAGGCATTTCATTTTCTTCTTTGAGACTAAGAAGACTGCTACATTTAGTTTTAGAAGAGACGTGAATCACGGCGATGGTTGAACGACGATTGGACATTGCTCGAAACATTCGTTGTTTTTTCTCGTGCGCTCTTTCAGCACGAACTTCCTCCGGCTTTTTGGCATGCCATTCCACGGGATGCATCAATGACATACCGACAATGCTGTGAAGGCTGATCCCGCCTACGATTGCCGCGGTACCTAACACAAGCGGAAAACAAAAATCAATTGTAATAAAGTTCTAGAACCTCTGTCTTTGCAAAACTTATATATACCGCGAAAACCATACTCCGTCAATAACCATCCGCACAACATAGGATATACGATTGAGCCAAGTCCAATAACGATTTGCGATGCGGACATTACCTAAAAGAGAAAAAAAAATATTTTGAGAATAAGTTAAGAATTCGGTATTCTTAAACAACGAGCATAAAATGCGACTGCTTTACTTTTGGTCTTTTCTTCACGAAGTACGAGTTG
This sequence comes from Pogonomyrmex barbatus, assembly GCF_055798465.1. Classification (NCBI taxonomy): domain Eukaryota; kingdom Metazoa; phylum Arthropoda; class Insecta; order Hymenoptera; family Formicidae; genus Pogonomyrmex; species Pogonomyrmex barbatus. The sequence goes on from NW_028297116.1 coordinate 13,450,047, forward strand.
AAAACCGTGTTAGAGATCGTAATAATAAAGCCAAATCCAAAACCTTGAAGAAAACAGATGAAAGCGACATCGTATATGTTTCTAACAAATGCCAGAGCGACATTTGGTAACGCAAAGAAGATTGCACCCACAACTCCAATTAGTCTTGGAGTATGTCTCTTCAGCAATGTGTCGGTAAGCAAGCCTGCAAAAAACATTTGTCTGTGTTTAATGCATGAACGGAAAAAAGAGAAACTATTTTATTATTGATAAAATACATTTCCTATTGCTATACATTTGAAAAATACATTTTCTAATGAGCATTATATTATTAATATATTTTTCAAACGTTAAAAATTTCCAGTATTTAAATAATTTTTATAATATAATTTATTATATTTTATTTGTATTACATATTTATTATTTTTTAATTATTTATAAATTATATTTGTACACATAAAATATATTGTATTCACATATTACGACATCGCGATATCGTAATATTAGCAATATTAGACAATAATAAAATGGCGCATAGTGTATAACAATAAAGGAAATAGATATGAAACTCTATTTAATTTTTTATTCGAAGATCTTCGCTGAATTTAAAATAAAATTTGTTGTTATCTTTGGACTCAGTCACAGATGGAAAGATTTCCCATTGACAGCAAAAGCGCATTTCTCTATTAGCTCTAATCTGATAATCGTGATATATTCCAAGAACATATGATAACAAAAAATACGTTTTTTTATAGACAAGAATTCAACTATAGTGAGATTCAAATCATGTGTTGTGAATCTTTGATATTACGGAAATATACATATTACAATCGTATATGTCGCAAATATGTATCAGATTAAAGCTTCGGTACACACATTAATCAATTTAATCTTATTTTGAAAGCGTAAATTGCAAATAAATTGTAATAAGAAGCCAATGTCTTAATTGTTTAACGTCGATAAGAGTAAATGATGAGGTTTATTTCGAGAGTCACTTAATCTCTTTATCACACGGATGCAAATACGAGTTTTTTCTTCCGAGGAAAATTTTATACCGAGAAAAAAATGCTATGAAACGTATAGATTTTCTTATAAGCCCATTGTTACTATTATTATTACTATTAAATTTATATAGAAATTTTCTATTAGTTATTATGCAATTATTACATATATTATATATGTGTGCTTACTCGCAAGAGAATAGGTGATCATAAAGAGAGAATTGAATAAACTTGATGCCATGCCTGCCTGTCCGGACGCCTCGAGAAATTCGGCGAAGATTATACTGAATGATGATGACGGACCTATCGTGGTAAACTGGAATAACAAAACAAAATTATGAGTTACATATTACATATTTACACATAAAATTGCTTATATCAGGAAATGTCCCAAACCATTTTTTAAGCAAATAAGACATTATGTAGAAAAATAATATGTTCGATTTAATAGCTGACCACTATTATATCTTATAATCATATTGCACTAACGAAAGTTAATATCATTGCTAATACGATAATCCATCCCCAACCACCATCTGGCGCTAAGTCTTCCAATTTAATTTCATCTTCTTCGTTCAGTTTTTCCATCTTTGCGATTGCATTATTTTTTTCAACAACGTTATTGATTGTGTGCGTATTTATCGTAGCGTCGGTAATTTCTGTTGCCGTCATTTTGCGTCTTCCTGCAATCTTTAAAATTTAAAATTTAGACTTACTACAGTATTAATTGCTTCTTTGATTTAATCAAATGTATTAAGTATATATCTTTCGCAAAATAAAAAAAAAGTGTAACAGCAAAAATATTTATAAACAATAAACACGTAAATGTAATGTTATACGTAAATATTATATTTATAAATATATTTTACTTTAATTATTATTAAAATTAAAACTAGGTAATCTAGAAAAATTATTTGTCACGTTTTTAATTTCTGTAATAAAAACATATCTTTAATTTATTGATTAAATTTATTAATTTTAAGACTTTTTTTAATCATATAAATTGTATAAAATTTTTTTAAAATTATCTTTATTTTATTAATACATAACATAAGTAAATCATAATATTTTAATAGAAATATTTTTATATATATATAAAAATTTATAAATTTTAGATTATTTATATCCTTGTTGACATCATTTACACAAATTTATGTCAAATTTTTATAACATTTTTCAAATCAAAATTGAAACCAGACAATATTTTAATTGTACAGGATTTGAAGATAAGATGTAAGTATTTACCTAGCAGAATGATAGATAAATTTGAAGCAAACGTCAACGCTTCCGATACACTTCCACGATAATCGAAGGTAGACAGTTTCTGACTAAGCGGGGAATCGACTATGCCAGAAACAATTTCGAGATTCTCCTTATCTTACGTTGAAAGTGTCGTTAAATACCATTCTTAGATCGGACTGAAATATTATCAGTAGCATCTGCAATTACGGAATTGCACAAAGAGAAAAGATACAAATGTAAACAAATTGTCTCATGTGCGGTTTCTGATGCACGAGATGCTCCAATTAAATTAACTACTAGTAAATTAAATAGTAGAAAAAAACTTATCTTCCATATCTGATTAGTCAACAATGAATATCTTAATACTACGACTTTAGTCTAGATATGTTAAAGAGTAAATAGAACAAAATTAATAAGAATTTGTAAGTTGAATAATTTTTTATTATTATAAAAATTCTTTCACAAAAAATAATACGTAAGTGAGAGAAGAATTAGAAAGAAAAATAATTAAATATATTTTTATTGTAATAATTTTCTAGAGATATTTATAAATATTGTGCAAAAAAATTTGAATAATTTATATATATATATATATATATATATATATATATATATATATAATTTTTATATATATATATATATATATATAAATAAATAATGCGAATCGTTGCACATTTAATATAATACATACAATATAATACAATACAATTTCATTATATAATATTATAATATAATTACACAATAATTGATAATAGCAATCAAATTAAATTTATTGTGACACATTAAATTACATTCTTTATTAATTTGATAAAATATTTAACTTGATAATTATATAACAATATATATAACAATAATTTTGATTTTATAACAAAAAAAAATCATAAAAAAGCATTAGTGTATTAGTGTAGAAAAATTATTTGTATAAGTAAGTTAAACCTGGACAATGTTTACCCAGCGTACATCTTATATCTCATCAACAAGTTGCATAAGTCAAGGCGCAATTTATTTTAATCTCTTATATCAGTAACGCAATATACGCATAATATACGCATATATGCTTATCTATTTTATTTATAGTATAGATTGCAGTTTATTAGCACAGAGACAATAGTAGTAAATATTTCCATAATATAATCCAATATTTTGAAAGTTGTAAAGTTGTTTGATAATAGAATTGATTATATATATATATATATATATATATATATATATATAATCAATTCTATTATCAAATAACTTTACAACGTGAAAAAAATATTACATTATGAATACTCTCATATGGTATCAAAATTATTATTGTATTTGTTAAAGTATTTTTGTTAATACAAGTAGGTAACATTTTGTATGTAGACTGACGTATATCTATATCTCAGTGAATGCTATCTATATGTTCAATATGGATACAGATAAAACGTCCAACCAACGAAGGTCAATCAGTATTGCAAACGATCCGCGTGTGCTCGTAGTGGTCACTTGCGTTAACAATTATTCGCCAATTAACTCAACCGTCTCCAATTACTCATTCCAGCGATTCGTAAATACGTCTACATTGCTGAATAAGAAAGAAGTGTGATGTGAGAAATATATATGGAGTGAAACAAGACAATAAAATCGTGTTGAACAAACAACAAATAATTAAAATCAGATTTTTATGTTTTTATAGATTTAATGGTACGTTTTATTATATTTATTATTTACCTAATATACATTTATTATAAGTAATAATTTAAGTATTAAGTAATAATAATTTAATATAATTCCTGTAGAAATATTAAAAATGGAAATATATACTTGCATGATACGTAAAACGTAAAATAATAATAATGTATACATAGCCATCACTTTATTGTCTAGTTAATAAAATTTATTTACAATTATCCCATAAATAATTATAATTATAATTTTTTTTATATATGTCATGTGTTACTGAGTATAGATAATATTAAAAAGCAAGTAATATAATTGCACAATTAAAGATATCTTATCGATATATTATAAAAAATTTATTTAGAGTGTGCGTATTTTTCATTTAAACTTGTAATACGATAGATATTTTCTTTGATTATCAAATCCAAATGCGATTAGATATGCCTTGCATATTATGTGACTTATTAAATACTAAAATAATTTGTTCTTGTTATTGCATAATATGCATATTATATAAAATTTTATTTATTGCTTTGTAGATTTTTAAGTGTACAATTCAATTGACTATACACGCAACGGCTATTCTAAATTCCCCGCTTGACCAACGTATCTTTCCAGAAGAGTAGGAGTGGAAACTCCAAGTAGAGAGAAATAGACTGCAAACTAATCGACACTTCACTAATCGACAGTCACACGAAACAGAAAGTTACAACAGCAGTGGGCAAGCAGAGTATTTGATTAGTGTTTAGCGAGTAGTATTAGTATTGATTAGAAGACGATTATAAGAGGATGCTATTTAAAGAAGATAGTCAAGAAGTTTAAATCTCAGTATCTGATTTTTCCTACACTTTTTAACGTTGATAATTTATGCTAAGTATAAGATACCGTTTTCGTGGATGATGACAGAAGAAAACAAGAAAAAAAATATTAAAGGACAAGCTCCAGATGGTGGCTGGGGTTGGTTCGTTTGTCTTGGAAGCAGTCTAATTTTGGTAAATGTCAATTGCATTGTTATATAAAAATTCTGAATTATATATTTATATTTATAATTAAGGTTATAATAAAAATATAATATAAACAGAAATTTGTATGAAAAAGATTATATTATAAGTAATGAAAAATAGTACAGAAAATTATTTTTAAGTGACATCTAACTTTTTATCTCACAATTATTCACAACTATTATTTTTATGTATGTTCATTATATTACGCAATAACTTATTAACATTTCTACATTTCTATATATATATGCAGTTACATTGACATTGAAACGTAAGAAAAATACAAAATAAAATTATATAAAATGCTATTTATAATAGTAGAAAAATTTTGATTATTATTTTAACTAATAACTAATAACTAATAACAATGAAAAATGTAGCTATCTTTGCGATCCTTGGATCCATCATTTGGGTTGCTCTTCAAAGATTTATTAGAGAATCTCGATGTCGATTCCACAGGAACTTCGGTTATAATGAGCATCTTAGATGCTATCGTTAATTTTTCAGGTAAAATATAGTTTTTGCGATAAAAAAACAACTTTTGGTTATTAAAATAAAGCATTATTTGTTCTTATTAAAGTTATTGTATATTTTCAGGTTTTTTAGTTGGGCCATTGTTAAAAAAGTACTCTTACCGACAAGTCGCATTATTTGGATCTTTGCTAAGCTGCACTGGTTTAATAATTACATCACAGGCTAATAGTATGCTGTATATTATTTGCTCTTACAGTGTTTTAGGAGGTACATACAGAATTTATTATTAGAAATCATACTATTTTAATGTTTTAATACCATTCTGATTGCGACAGGTTTAGGTACTGGCCTTGCCACAGCTAGTTCTTTTGTCGCATTAAATACGTTCTTTGACAAAAAGCGAGGACAAGCAGTGGGTTTTTCCATGGCGGGAAATGCATTGGCGATGATGATCGTACCGCTGGTAAGAGATATTTGTGAAAAAAAAAAAGATTTTGTCTAATAAATAAAAACGATTTATTTGTAGTTGATACATTTGCTACTAGACTTATACGGATTTCGCGGCACAACACTTATTGTCGGAGGCTGGGCATTACATTCTATAGTAGGAGCATGTTTGTTACGTCCACTTAAAGAACAATCATCGATACCACCAGTCGAAGTAAATTTTTTACATACATGCATTTTTACACACTGCATTTTTAAATACTGAATCGTCATACTTTAAAATTTCGATATTTCAAACTTTGAGCAACACTTATTAAGAATATACACTTTTTTTTAGACAAAATCTAATGAAAAACAAGAAAGCGATGCTCTATTAATGAAATCAAATCCTGATGGAACACGGAGGATGTCAAATGGATCGATGTGGACGCAGGATCAAAACGTGGAAAATGAGCCAGTTCCATTTAAAACGAACTCGTTTATAAAGAAAATAAAAACAATATTTGACTTAGATCTTTTCAAAAATACCACGTACTTAAATGTTACTTTAGGTTGCAGTTTTTACTATGTGTCTGAATCGAATTTCAAATTAATGACTCCTTTTTTCCTTTCGGATATCGGTGAGTAAATTTTCAACATATAACTTTTAATATAAACTTTAACTGTATCAGTACCGTAGCAAAGGATGTCCCCAAGTTGTTGTCAAAGGAATTCCCATGTATTATTAAATAACGCGGAAATATTAATAATAAAAATTAGTCGCATCGCATACATACAAATCTGTTTAGAGCAATATTATAGGGACTTTGATGATCGAAAGACACCGATCTCATCAAACATCCTCGCTACGGCACTGCTCGTGAGTTACATAAACTGCTCGTAGGAACTTGACGATCGGCAGGAATGACGAAAGCGGAGGTGGCCTTTTGCCTGTCTCTGACTGCATTCACCGACATCCTCGCTAGACTGATACTGCCCACGCTATTCGACAAATTCGGCTGGAAAAAGCGCATAATTTTTTGGATCTTCTGCTTCCTCCTTGGAATTGCACGTTCCAGTAATTCTTCCATTGAGTTTAAACGAGATTATTAAATTTAATTATTCCACTACGTTTTCATTCTTATTTTTATTATTATGGCTATTTCTCTTATTAAACTCTTATTAAACATGATTACTTGAAGTCTAAATTTAGAGTAAATTTAAATAATAGATATAAATAATGAAGACTTTAATATGGAATGTAATTCTACAGAGGGTTCGGAATAAGTAGAGAGATTGAAAATTTTTCTTTTTTACGCAGTATTAGCGGAACAATCGAAAGGGACGACGCTGATTGTCATGTTTGTAATAGCGGGATTTTTACGTGGTGCTACATTGGTGAATTTAAATCTCTGCATATCCGAATGTTGTACTTTAAAGAAGCTGCCAAGTGCACTTGGAATATTTATGGTGTGTAAAGGCATATGCGTAGTCACCATGAGTCCTTTAATCGGTATGTCTATATAATGTCGCTTATATATATATATATATATATATATATATATATATATATTAAAATAATATTGTGAAAAATAATTCTTTATATCTATTAAAAAAGGATACATCAGGGATGTCACCGATAGCTACCAGATTTGTCTTCATGTAATGACCGGCATGATAGTTGTTACATTTACCGTGTGGAGTATTGAATTTTTATACGTCATCCTCTGTAGACGACTTGCAGTGGCTAAAAAATTACGACGGAACATAATGGAATAGTATTCTAAATTTAATAATATTTCTATAGAATGATTAAATATATTTTTATCAGTTATCAGTCAAATTTTTATGATTAATGAAGCATAAAATTCTAAAATAAATAATTCTTTCTTGGAATAATCTTTTTTTTCAATTAATAATTCCCGCATTTTATTATAAAACGATAAGCAATGCGTATTTGTTAACATATAATAATAAATTATTATAATAAAATTATTTTTCCATGTTAAAAAATAATCTTGTTGTAATAGAAATATAGTGCGTTAAATTGGATTAAAGTGCCATGACTTCATAATTTGTAATCTTTTTAATGCACTGATATGTTATCTTACTGCATTATATTTTTACAGATGCGACAAACTTATTTCTCTTCTGTTTATCTAAAAGCAAAACTTCCTTGTCAAATCAGTTATCATTCTGTGCAGACAAATAACAAATCTCGCTCATTGTTTTCTTAACAGAAGCTGTCAAAAAAGATTATCGAGTATAAAATTAGATAAATTCGATAAATGTATAATCAATATTTATTTTCATGTCTGTTTATATTTTTCGTGAGAAAAAGAAGCTGCGGTTTTTATCATCAAATTGCAAGTACTTTATTTAAAACGCTGTACTTTATTTAAAATTAAAATTACATTACTGGTATAACGGATATGACATAGGATAATATAGATCATTACTCGTGTCATCATTGAACTTGCATGAGATAATGAGGCATGTTGATTTAATTTGCATCAAATACATAAAACCATTTATAAATTAAATACATCTATTTACACCGTTCGAATGCACCGTTTGAATGCGAAGCATTGCATGCGCGCGTGCATTCAAACTCGCGGGCGAATATTACGAACGATTGTATTTGATCTCGGATGGAGCAGCGGAGCCGGTTTTCATCGTGCCCCCTCCTCTTTGGGTCAGTCTCGCAGCGTCCGCAGCTCGTGTCAGAACACACTTCTTTGGCTGCATATGTGTCGTAGATTTATATCAATTTACGCAGCATCTTAAAAAACTTCCTTTGCTAACATTTAAATAAATTTTCCAACTTCTGACTTGTGTTAACGTTGACAATATAAAGATGACGTTCTAATCCAGTGTTGACAAATTTTCCGACAATATTTAACATTGTTAAATGTACAATGCACTATTTGCCAACATACTTGATGACTCGATAAAGTATCTCCGTTTGATTGATGTCAGGTAAGTAGCTTGTATGAAAAGAAGAAAGAGTATCTGAATTATTAGTACAGATAAAGAAACTAAGACGTTGATGAAGAGCAAACAAAAGAACAAATTGAACTCATTATTTCAGATAATTATTTTTGTTGTTTTAAGTAACTGATTAATCAAACAAACGTTTATTTTTATCATTTTACTTCAGTCATGGGTTCTTAACTTTAAGAAACACGAATAAAAGTCAGAGAAAATTTAATTTTGTCGTCAATATGTTGTAAACTTTCAGAAACTGTTAATAGTTATGTAATAAAGTGTTTTGCGCAAACTTTTATCTGTAAAAATATTAAAAATAATGTCGATAATCTATTGGACTATCTTTTCGTCATAAACATAATTATTATAAATATAAAGTTGATCGATCAATATATAACAAAACACATTTTTATTGTTTTCTAAGTATCACCATTTTGTTAATTATTTTATAATGGAGAAGTATTTAATAGATTGCACAGTGACGATTAAAAATGTAAATATGTGAATACGCGATAGAAGAGAGCAGCCGTCTAACACATACGAGACATACGATTTATATGTATGTATATTATATGCTAATGCATAATGCATAGGAGACGAATGAGAATGAGAGGAACCTTATCCGCGTATCTTATCACTAGCCAATCTGAATTGACAATCACACGTTATCTGAACGATCAAGCTTACAATACTGCTGACAGTACGAGCGCGAGGTACAACTAAAAATCTAGGAATACTTTCATGAAATACTCATAGAACAGCGATTGAATACGTTCGATAGGATGGCACGTGGTGTGACAGATAAAGGCTGGGCATGGGCGATCGTCGTTGGCGTGACTGTTATCAATGTAAGTCAACTTATCAGTATATATAAAAAAATAACTATCGTAATAACATTAGAAATTTGTGATAATTAATTCTTATTGTTATAAACGAATTTTAATAATCCTCATTTATGATTCTAATCGAGAGATTTCATCAAAATAGTAAGTAAAACTTTGTTTAATCAGAAGTTGTAACTCAAAAATTTATAAAGAAATCTTTCATGATTAGATTCAGCTCATTTTTAAGACAATAACATTTTCTATCGACATTCATAGTATTTTAAAAGTTCTGTAAAATGTGATGATATTCTAGAAAATGCGAATGTTGCGAAATTTGAGCCACAAATTTTTAAGAGACTAATTTATAATTTCCTTCATCAGCTAGCTGTGCTTCCGGTCCAGCAATGTTTCGGACTTATCTTCGCGGAACGTTTCGCAAGTCTCGGCATCGCCGCGACACAAACAAGTCTAATTCTCCATCTTAATGGGACACTAACGTGCAGTTTAGGTCTGATAAGCGGTCCGATGATGAAAAGATTCGCCTTTCGTCAGGTTGCATATTTTGGCAGCTTGACGGTCGTTCTTGGAATTTGCGCAGCTGCCTTCGCTGTGTCTCTCCCGACTCTCATTATCAGTTACTGCGTTATCATTGGTAAATAAACGCAGAATAATTAGTGGAATACAAATAAGAGCCGTAATACGATAAACAGTTTGTCCTTTTATGTTGAGCACCACTGAACTCTGAAAGAAAACTAAGCTTGTGGAGAATAAGGTGATTGTAGTACACGCACATCCAAGTGGAAGAATGTTTAAAGCGTTTGCTATTAAGTTTTTACTCAGCATTCAGTGACACTCAACATTATAACACTCTCCAAGTTTAATTATTAAAGCAGATAATAATGTTGTTGTATTCTTATAAATTTTCAAAATTACTCTACACAATTACTCTGTACAATTTGAAGCTTTAAACTCTTGTATATTAATTGCATTATATTATTATCTTAACAAAAATAGTAGTATTATATAATTATAAAACATATTTAACAGGTATAGGCCAAGGAATTATTTTCCCAGCGACGACCTTAGCTCTGAACACCTACTTCCGTAAGAAGCGTAATGTAGCCATGGGTCTCTCGGTTACAATGACCGGTCTAGGTCCAATTTTAATGCCTCTTTTGATAGACGTACTTCTCGAGAATTTTGCCACCACTGGCACTCTTCTGATTCTCGCCGGGATCGCTTCGCATTCCCTTATTGGTGCGTCGCTGTTAAGGCCGCTAGAGAAGCAGAAAGAGGTGAGTTAAAGGTACGTGAAAAAAGACATAATCTTATACCAAACTTCTCATCATTTTTCATCTTACATATTTCAGTCGTCCCATTGTATATTACATCCCATTGTACGTTAGCAATATGTGAAATGTAAATCATGTCTGGAATGCTCTTTTTTTTTCTCATTTTTTAGCAAGTTCTGGTAGACAAAACTACTGATATATCGAAAGAGGAAAATTTATGTGTTAATAGTGAAGCAAATGTAGAAAGTAACGCCGTTGAACGCCAATTATTAAGCAGAGAGAATACTGAAGAGGAAAGGCGATCAAACCACCATCGTTCGGAGAATTGCGAAACAGAAATAAAGGAAAATAGAAAAGCTTCATTTCTTAAAAAAATTATTACAAATATGGACCTCGATCTTCTTCATGATAATCGTTACATAGCGATAGTACTAGGTAGATTACGAAGTGAATCCGTAAGATCTCGTAGAATTAAGATCTTGAGAGGTACATGTAACGTGTGTTTCAAAAACAGGGATGAGTATCTCGTTGGTAGCCGAAACTAATTTCAATGCGATGATACCTTTCGTTCTGGCCGAATTAGCGAGCCTCGACAGGACGTCCATAGCTACAGTGATGTCGATTCAAGCTGCCGCGGACATCACGGGACGTCTTTGCGTACCATTGCTGGCGCAAAAGATCGGCTGGACGTGCAGGAATCTTTATGTGATATCTCTGCTGGGATCGACTCTCGGAAGGACTAGTACGTACCGCCACATAAAGTATACGAATCACGAGGAATCTCTTCACGAGGTGATTTCTGGGGTGGGTTGATTAGTTGGTAATGTGCATATGACAACTGATACATCTGCAAATTATTAATTGTTATTGTCAAACCGCGACCGAAATCGTGATATTATTTATATAGCAATACAAATGTTACAACATATTTTAAGGTTAAAATTTTTAACATACATAACATTCTTTGATCAATAATATTCAATAATATTCGACAATATTGTTATCTTATAGCATTTTATTATTGTACTTTACGTATGCAGTTTTGTTAATTTTCATATTCCCAATGTTTTGTATAAACTTCTGTACAAAGTCATTTCTCATGTTAGTTTCTTGACAGTTCTATCAACGTGGGGTGACACCTACGTCATCGTGATCGGAGTAGCCCTAATCGTTGGGCTAGCGAAGGGAACCAAGGCTGTCTTTCAAGCTTTAATCATTCCCGATTACGTACCATTGGAGAGACTACCGGCCGCATCCGGTATTCAGATGGTTTGTAACGGCATCCTGTCTATCAGTATGGGACCAATTATCGGTAAAGAGCAATTTATAATGAAAGCAACCTGTAATTTCTTATTAATGTTTGCTTTAAAATAATAATGTTTATAATAAAGCAGCATTCTTATTGTATTTATTTTAATCTAAATTGAATATTTTCAGGTTTGGTGCATGATTCAACAGACAGTTACGTAGGTGCGCTTTATTTCACATCTTTACTCAGTTTGTCCTGTGTTCTCCTGTGGTTGATAGGTGGATTATGGACTCCCGGTAAAAATACACTAAAGTTAGATCAACAAAATACGTCAGGGGAACAAGAAAATTCTCGCGAAAATGCGTAATAAATTTATTTAGCCACGCTCTAATACTTTGTATAATGTAAAACATTGACGAATATAGATTATTTTGATTCTACAATCTCTTTAATAATATTGTAGAATTATTAATTGTAGAATAATTATGCAAGAAATTCAAAATTTTTGCTCGTACATTAGTGACATAGCGTACATTTTAACTCATTGACGATATTATAAAAATTAATTATTTTAATTTTATAAAAAATTTTATAAAATTGTCAATAAATGTACTTAATTTCCATTAATATAGCTAAACCATTAATATAGCTAATAATTCTATAAAATTAGCAATATATCTTTATAAATTGATCGTTATATAATTTATCGTAATATAACGTAATATAATTAAACATTACACAAATGTATATTATGCAGACATATTTAATAATTGAAAATTATTTTTATATCAATAACAATCTATATTGCGAATTTGTAACAGACTCCACTTATGCATTGATAATTGCTTATCAATGACTAAGTTGATACGCGTAATAAGATTTCATTTGTAGAGATATGAATATTAAGATATATACAGATGCATATATTCGCATACCTTCTTAAATACACGAATTATTACTTAATTTTATATCATTAATTTCTATTATTTTCTTTCTCTCCCCATTCTCTTTGCTCCAGTCCTGCAATACTGTTATAAGACAATCCAATGAAAACTTGATTAATATATTTAAAATTAAAATTTTCGTCTGCTATATATTTATGTATGTTATTTATTAAATAAATAAATATTACGTAATTTTTTGTATAATTATAATGTATATTTATAATTTAACTCCAGTAATATAAAGTGTATGCAATAACAAAATTAAAGAAATAAAATTGATATAAAATTATAATACAGTATGTACTATTATTAATTAAAATACAAAATTAAAGATTAATTATTTGTTGATAAAAATTTTTTTTACTTTCAAAACTAATGTAAGAATAATATAAAAACTTTAAACTTTTCTTCTACAATGATACACATGCGCTATAAAATGTTACAATTATTAATTATTGTAAAATAATCAAATGATAGAAATGATAAACATATAAACGTATATATTCATGTAAGTTATATATAATTATATATAATTTCATATATAATTTCTATGGCACATTTCTACTATGGTATATTTCCTATTTGGTTTTCATCTAACGTTGTAATCGCATTGTACAGTAATAATTTATTGAATGTTTCATGGAATGATCAGAAAGATTAGATTAATCTTAAACTCTCTTAGACACTTTCTTATCTGTTATGAGTGTTATGAGTGACAGTATAACTTTTCTCATTTCGCGAGAAACTACACGAAAAGAGAGTACTTTGGTATTAGAAGAATATGTTAAATTTTGTGTTACTTTTCTATACAGGTTGCAAGTACTTTATTAGTGTTGGATCAATTCAACTTGTGCATTAATTCAAAAGGAAAAATTATTGATAGATTGTTATTGATAATTGTGTAATAATTTATCTTATTGTGTAACATTTTATAAAACGGAAAAAGAAAACAGTGCATTTATATGTATGTATCAATTTTTTTCTTCTAAATGTTAAAAATGTATATTGGAAACTTAATTACAAACTTGTATCAAAAATAATATTTTATTGTATTATAATAAATAGAGATTTGCAAAGATTATTTGTTTATCGGACGGATAAAATGAGATCAGTGATGCTTCAATTAAAATTGCAGATTACGTTTCCGAATGGATTTGTCAAGTTATTCAAATAATCGCGGTATCGATTAATGCAGATAAGATTGATAGCATCTAACATCATCTCACATCGGAAATTGCAAGTCACTATTATTACATAAAGTCAATACTATTATGAAATGATTAATTCAAGAAGTGATTTAAGTTTAATGTTTTGACGATTGTATACAGTTTGCAGGCAATTGTTAAAGGGGACACAATTACTCTGCACACAATTGATAATTACGTGAATGAATACGAAAACAACAGACTTTATGCAAATATTTATTTGATAAAGTGAATTTTTAATTTATATATGTGATACGTTTATATCATTTGTAGACAATTAATTATTGTTATAAATTAATTATTGTTATACAATTTGATTTTATATTGATTTAGAAAATGTTTACGAAAGTGCCGCCAAATGGAGGATGGGGATGGATCATTGTTCTAGCCGCTGCTTTACATGGCGTAAGTTGTCATATAATTTTATCAGGAAAATAATATGAAATAAATGCTCATACAAATGTCAAAATTCTTATAAAAAAAATTGAAATTAATTCGAGATTAATAAATGTTTTATAGTTGTCAACCATTCCGATCCTGCAAGTATTTGGATTGATATTCAAAGATTCTTTTGCTGTACTCAATTTGAATGCAACGGATACAACAATTATAATTAATATAAATTTGGCATTTGGTATGATACTCGGTTTAATTAATGGACCTCTTTTGAAAACTTTCGGCTACAGAAAAATAGCAATGATTGGAAGTGCAATATACTCAATTGGTGTAACACTAACAGCATTTGCTAATAATTTTACTCTTATTGTAATATGCTACGGAATATTAGCCTGTAAGTAAAATTATTCAGTTTTATTAATAATTTTAGCAATTATTGATATAAAATATTATAATATTATAATTTTTTTACATGTCTAACGTTCCAAAATATATCAATTATATTTATAATATTTCAATTATATTTAATTAGGTAAATAAATTAAGTATTAATCATCATTAAAATATAATTTTTTTATTAGATATAAAAAATATATATAATAAATAATATATATAATAAATATAAAAAATATATATATAAAATAAACAAGATGTTTTAAAATTTAAGTGTCTATTCAATAATTTTAAATGTAGACATATTTCATACAGTCATATCAGCTTTATACCACTATAAATTAATCAATTTATGAATTTATTTATTGTAGCTATTGGTATGAATATGTCAATGTCTGGATTTTCTTTGGCGATTAATTCTTATTTTACTACAAGACGAGGACGAGCTATGGGCTTATCGGTGACTCTCACGGGATTGGGTTCAATCCTTATGCCTCAAATATCATCCTTTTTACTTTCATTTTATGGTATTCAGGTATCGTAAAAACTACTTTTGCGATAAAGAAACATTTTAAATATAAAGAAAATAATAAATAAAAAAATATTAAAAAAGCTTTAATACTATTTGTATACTATTTGTATAAAATAATTAGTCTTAAGTTAAATCATGTAAAATTAATATGTCAGTATGCTATTAAAAGCATGTTTGTGTATTTATGTATTTCGATAAGAAGCATCTCGCGTTCGATGTAGCTATATTTGCAGTGAATGTTGCTGATAGTAAAATGGCAATTGCTTATCAATGTAGGTCGGACCATGAACGTTTACTTTCTATATTATCAATTCTATAGGATCTATATCAGGATCTATATCATTAAATTAACACACGATTTTCTTTCTCTGCATTGTCAATCTGTAACATTAATAAAGTATTTAGTGAAATATATCTCTTTAATTCCTAATTAACTTATTAAAAAATATAACTGTTTACACAATTATTTTTAAAATAATAATTATTATAAATCTTATTAAAAAGCATATATAGTATAAAAAATGTAATATTATGTAGGGGACTGTCTTGATACTTGGCGCTTACAGTTTTCATTCGATGATAGGCGCTCTGCTGTTGCGACCAGTTAAACAGCACATGAAAAAGGTACCTATCTGTTTAGAGACGATTCCAGAAGAACCCAATATTTTAGCCAATGAGAAACAAGGTATTTGCTAATAAAAAATATGTACATGTGTAATACACTTTTTTATTAATATAAATTAAAATTATTTGCAGATACGAAGAAATATTGCGAGGAGAATGAAGTAAACATACATTCTTCGATGACAGTAATAAACAATTATGAAAGAAAAAGGAAAACGACAATAACCAGCATCGATCACGATATCGAAGTTGGAAGTATTTATGGATTCGATACGCCTTTACCTCGACAGGTTTCTATAGATAGAACAAGTACAATCCAATAATTAAAACATATTAATTAATAATAAAATAAATTAATTAATTAATGATTAATTGAAAAAATATACACGGCACTGAAAATGTAAATTCTATGTTTTAGTATCGTATGATGGAAATTACGATACGGAGATGTCAATGGTTAACGGAACCTCAAAGACGAATTTACACAATTGGAAAGCTTCAAGACATTCATGGTGGAATTCAGGTATCAAAATATAAATAAAAATGAATTTTTATATTGACAAATTCAGCTTTGTAATTCAATATTATAAAAATTATATATATATATATATATATATATATATATATATATATACTTAATAAAAAAATATATATATTTTTCATAGCCAAAAGTATAGACAGTATTCATCTCGGTAGCAGCATAAAAATTTTTGACGAACCTGTTCCAATAACAAAAAAATTGACTTTTATTGATAATGGTGTAAGCAAAACTAATGGTATAAATAGAACTAATGGTGTAAGTCAGAACGTTGTAGAAAAAGATTTATTATTAAAAAAAGAAACAGATAATTGTCTAATCAAAGAAGACAATGACGATCGGTGAGTATGAGAATATTTAGTAATGAGCAATAGATAAAATAAGACTAATACTTACTCTATTCTTTTTTTCTCGTTTTATTAACATTAATGTAAAATTATTATTGAAGAATGTGCGAGTAGTATAAATTATAATTATATAGAATTCTAGAATTTAATACATAGAAGACGTTACTTTTTAATATAATAAAGAATATAACAATCATATTATAGTGACAAAAATAATTCGACCATCAGTCGAATTCTGCGTCGAGTGGCTGATCTTTACGATTTCGATCTTCTGCGCGACCCGATTTACGTGAACATCATGTTAGGGATGTCAATTGCAATCTTCGCGGAGATCAACTTCTCCATGCTGACGCCGTTTATCCTTGCCGACATGGGCTTGACAACTGCAAATATTGCCAACGTCATGAGCATCATCGCGATGGTCGATCTCGTTAGCAGAAGCGTGGCACCTTTCCTAGGGGAATGGCTACGTCTGCCACCCAGGATGATGTACATGCTCAGCCTGTTTCTTCTGATAATCAGCAGAACTTGTAACGTATACCAATCATCTTCCGTTATCGAGTTTTGACAAAAAGATAAGAAAAGATTATTATCTGAAAAAAAACGCAAAAAATCTCAATATTCACAGGCAACAGATTTATTTTTACTTTTATTTCTTGGCGCAGCACTAATATTTGCGACTGGTTTCGCCTCGATGTTGGCCGTTGCGATCGGTTTGGGAGCAGCGAAAGGAATTCGGTCGGTATATATGACTTTAGTAGTACCCAGCTACGTTTCGATTCAAAAGTTACCTAACGCTTCGGGGATTCAAATGCTGACCAACGGAATGATTCTTATGAGCGCTGGTCCTATGATTGGTACGTAAATTACAATATATCATTTATACATTATATAATTATTATTTTTATATATAATTTATTAAGTGTCCAAAATTTAAATAATAAAAAATTGTCGTTGTTGCAGGTTTAATACGAGATACTACTGGAAATTATACGATTTGTATTATCCTGCTCAACTGTGTGACCGCTCTTACGTTATTTATTTGGACAATAGAGATGATACTTATACGAAGAAAGACTGCTCGGCAAAAATCACAATTGTCCGAAACAGCGAACTGAATAATTATCAAAAATAAATTATTCAAAAATAAATTATTTTCAAGTGTGATACACTCATTGTAAATCCCAAAACGTGTTTCAAGCTGTTGAAGTAAGCTGTTGAAGGGTAGTCAAAATATATTTAAAGAGCAAAAGAAAAATAAGAAAAATTACATTTAACAATTTTCGATTTCACGAATTATGAAATAGAAGTAAAAATTTGTTCACGTTTCCTTTAAGTGGCTTTCGCCACTAATGCAATTGCATTAATGCAAATAATTAAGGTCGTGTCCTTGTTTGATACCATTTACCATAGAAATGAATCTAATTACAGCGTTAGTCTTCTGTAGACGCGATTGGAGTTTTTAAGACAACCGCGGTACACCGTGTAGACAATGGTACACCTTTTCCCACTATTTTCCGGCAGGAGATTCTCACGTCTTGATGCGACAAGCAACGTGTGATCTTCCTGAAGAAACCTGAAAAGGAAGTTTGAAGGTCAATGAATTGTAGATATTGTTGCATCAAGCAAGCCAATCTATTCGATGCTGATGGTTTCATCTTTTCTCGCCTCAAATTCTTTCTCATTAGGTGTAACATCTTTTTCGTTGAATGGTTATAATATACGCACGATATCACCTAATTTTCTTGTGCTACGAATGAATAAAGCACGGAAGTAATGTTATTTCTTTTCTATCAGGAAAAATTAAATATAGAAAATTTTTTAAATATATAAAATATTTTTAAATATATTTTTGATATATAATTATTATTTAACGATATGAAATGGTATATGTATTTTTAAATGTTGAATTATTTTTTCATACAATTTCGCTTGAAGTGAGTGAAAGAGCGAGTTCGAAATTCACGACACAATCATTCCGTTTCACTGTACAATCGAAAAAAATTGATTTGCGCTGCATGCATATATGTATATCACGTACAAATGTATATTTAGATGCAGCCGTATTCAAATAATCGTGACACTTCTTGGCGAATGTTCAGTTTTACGAAATCGGCGAAAGTGACGAGCGATTGGTAAATACATAAAAGACGAGCTCAAGTAACGCGACAGGATTTCAAAACAACCACACCTGTAGTTTTCTAAATTTTTTTAAATAAAAAAAATGCGCAATATTTTAAATAATTTATCATGCCACGTGAATATAATTTAATATACTAATTGTCAAGAATAGTGTTGCATCGTACGAAAAAAATATGTCGCATGAGATTTGCAAGAATTAGAAATATATTTACTTAATTTATTTTAGAAATAAACCTATACTAGTCTTTTTTATGTGCAAATTGTTAAGTCATTCATTATTCATTATTTTTTATTTGCTATCCGTTTTCTATTATTCATTATTCCTCATATTTATCATTGTTTTTTTTTTTTTTATGTCACGCCAGAACTCATTATTTTAGCATTAAGAGTGTGACTGGAAACGAAGAAAGCTTCTCCTTTGGAAAACGTTTAATAATGCACGATAGTTTCTGAGAAGATTAATTTTAAACTGACTTAGATTTAGCTTACAGTATTGATGAAAGCGCTCCAGAAAATGAGAGCATGTTCGCTTAAAATCCAGTTCGTGTAACATGGTCTAACCTGATTAATCAATATATCAAGAGTCATTAGTCTTCTTTTCGTTAAAATATCTTTTTTACGGCAAAAAGTTTTTTTATTTAAAGCAAAATTCAATTGCTTTTAAAGCTTAAGAAAAAATTTTATGTAAATCATTTTTAAAAATACTTTTTAAAAAGTTTTATGCAAATTATTTTTAAACCGGTCGTAAAATAAATTTCTAAAGAAGATTTTAATTATAAATAAATGCAATGTATATAAATATTGTATATATTTTTTACAGCAATTTTAATAGTGAACAACTTCGAATCACAACATAATGTGACAAATGCAAATATACTCCATGTCTTGAGTTTCTTGTTGAGTTTTTTTTCTTATCTATAAACTTACCAAATTTATAAAAAAGACTTATTAGACTTAACAAAACATGTATATATGATATACATATATGTATATATAATATACACATCCGGATTATAAAATACCGGTGCACTGGCCACGATAATCACTTACGCGCGCACGAATCGAAACAGTTCACCCGTTTATATTAAATATCAGTAAATTAAGAAGTTTATTTGGAAATGAGGTCGAAGAATATTTTAACAGTTACAACAGTTCACAACCGTTCACATTGTTCACGGAAACACACTCAAATCGTCCGCACATACATAAAGAATTATCTTGAGCATTTTCCACACTTCATACGTCATCGTCTGGCACGTGACACCTACAAAAAGTATTTTGTATTAATTAAAACATTTTATCTATTAATTGCAATAAATAAAATTACATTTGTAATATTTCAATTATAGATAACTCAAAAAGTATATCTTAAAACATTAAAAATATATCTTTAAAACATTATTTATAAATATAAAATTTTAAAGTTACCAATTTAAATATTAATATTAATAATAATTTACTTTTAATAATTTATTAATAATCATTTATCATTATATGCTTTCTAATATTAAAGAAATTAAATATAAAGATATTTTTTAAAAAAGAAAATTATGACAAAAAATATTTTTATAAAAGATTTAATTATAAATATTAAATTAACAGTGATAAATACCTTTGAGTGCCCAGAATACAGCATAGGAATTTCAAGAATTTCAGGATGTTCGAACTCATCTTCATTTTCGTAATTGTGTTTTTCAGGCAATGCAAACTCTTCATGTTCCATGATGCCCCACAAAGGAACGCTCTCTGGACCTGTGGAAGCCACAGCCAAATTGTTCACAGCCTGAGGCAACACTTGATAGGCTTTCTCGATCGATTCAAACGTATCTTCGGACTTTGTCTTCGTTTTCTTTATATCCGTTTCCGAAGCTTTCCTTGATTCCTTCGTGTTCCTTTCTACCTCCTTCATCATTTTCTCTTTTTTCTGTTGGATAGGAGTCGATTTAGAAGTTACAACAGACTGGGGCGTGACGACATGGACGCGTTCTTTGTTCACTTGAGAAATCCCCACAGGGAAGCTCTGCCATATGTCGACGTTCGTGGATGTAGTGGGAGTATCGGTAGAACTTTCAGTTGACTTTTTAATGTTCACTGCCTTAAATGAAAAGTATACAGGAAAAGTAAAATATTATTTTTCTTATTATTAATATTTTCTTAGAACGTTTGTGAATTGTTATCGTACTTGTGTAGTTTCCACGCGATTGCTGACCGATTCTTTGTATTCTAGATCATTGAAGCTGAATCCGGCCAGAGTGAACGTCTTAACATTATCTTTGTGAGAATCATCTATGTGATCAACAGGCTCGGTGGTAGTCAGATACTCATCAGGGATTTTCTTTGAAGGAAAAAGGTACGGATTGGACGAACTAGGCGATACTGTACTAGCAGTTGTGCCTTTTGAATATTCCTGAATCAGAAAAAAATTATCTTATTTTTATAGTTTACTATATATAAAAAATTTACCATAAATAAAATCAACATAATAATAAAAATTTTGACATTAATAATTAATTTTAAAGTTAATGACATCAAAACTTATCGTTAGAATTTTAAAATACAGTTTATCATAGCATATGATAGTTATAGAATGTTTTCTGTAACTATCATATGCTATGATAAACTGTAAAAAAAAATATTATGTACTAATATTCAGTTTTAATATCCATTTTTCTGCATTGCTATATATTAATTAGATTTAATATTACAATATGCAAGATTATAAATTATATTCATCACTCTATGATGAATATAATTTAATCCGTTCATAAAAATATATTTGTTAAAAAAGAATTGTATACCTGTATCGTCCAGTTATCAATATTCTTTTGCAATCTATGTACATCTATAGAGTTGTTCGCTTTAATACTAATTGGTTTTTTGGTGACATTTTCAAATATCGGTAAAGTTGTCGGCCAAATTGGAGAAATGACCGACGAGTTGGGAGGACTGGCCACTTTGATTCTGTTTCTTGATTCTTCACCAGCATAATTGTCATGATTGGATTCACTCGCGTCGGAAATCTTTTTTTCATGCGTTGGATGGAATGGAAGTGGCGTATATTGCGACGTATAAGGAATGATGACTTGTACCTAAACATTTTGATCGCACAGATAAATTATACATAAATCAACGAGGACAATCTGTCTCCTTAAAGATTTGTTTTTTTATTTGAAAAACATATTCACATCACCTGTTTATTCCTCTTCGCACCTTGCTGTGTCTCGTTCAAATTAATATTTTGACTCAATATATCTTCCGCTGCATCATCGTAGGGTTTCAGAATGTTCCAAAACGATTGCGGAATTGTATCTGTATTCGGAGTCGTTGAAAGGACATTTGACCACGGATACCACGTCTTCCCAAGTGGCGAAGTGTAGGAGACGTCTTGCTCCCGAAGAACTGTAGGATCATGAAGACTTTTGGTAGCATTCTGAATCGTGTTATTGTTAACCTTCGATATTGTCTCGAGATAATCCGGAGAGAGATGAGATTGCGTTGAAGCGACACCTTGACGTATTCCGAAAATCTCCTCACCAGGTACCACAGTCGTCCCGGCAATCTCGGAACTCTCAAAGCCCCCGAATGCGTTAGAGGTCGGCGATATCGAGGACGAGTCCGTCCGACTTTCATCCGTGTGCGTGAAATCTAGCAACGGTGACTCCTCAAAATTTATTGAATCTTCAATCTTCCCAGAAGATCCGTCTAAAGCACGCGGAGGTACGTGAGAACTCTCGGCGACGTTGGCGCTCGTGGACAGATCGTTGTATCGATTCGGTATTTGGTCGAGATCGGAAATTCCATAGCTGGGAAGATTTTGGTTGATTGGACCCGCGTTATCGAGGAAATTTCCTGTCGGTCCACTCGAACCCGTCACCTCATAAAATCCTGCATTATTAGGCACTCCCGAAGGTTGACGATTCTGAACGCCAGAACTATCAACAGATGTTTGATGATTTACGGAATCGAATAAATCTTTATTTTCGTATTCTTGTTTATCTGGTACAGGATTGACATGACCGTGAGACACTTGAGTTCCACTGGAGGATAGATCACCGTGTGCCCTATGATCTTGAAAATGATCGAATTCTCCGCTATTTGTAGGATATCCTAGTTCTTGATGGATCGAGGGATTTGGATACACAGATTGTTCGTTGTGTCCACCATTGAAAGCAGGTCTCGTTACATCCAGAAAAGAGCCGTTTCCTGTGAGCGCGCTGTTCCCGGAAACAGACGGTGGTGGTGGTGGTGCGTCAAGATATAAATTTTCATCAGAAGCGATCTGCGAAGGGTAATTAAAGTCTCCCGCTTTAAAGAGCGGCGGTAATGCTCCGGGAAATAAATGCGGGTTTGGTAACGGGCCAATAAAGGAGTTGTCCTGGTCTTCGATGGGTAAAGGCGACGCGAAAGAGAAGTCTGGAGCTCTGACTTCCTGCGAGGCAGCATGATGAGCATCATAAGGTACTTCGTGATTTACAGGTGGCAGATACTCGCCGTTCAGTGACGATTGAATTTGCGGCGGTGGCGGTGGTGGTATATACGAAGCATCTCCCGAATGGGCAGCCTCACCTGGATTCTGTATCGGCATCCACGGGACTCTGTTGCAAGAATTGCAACTCTTGCCCTTGGCTGAAGAAGGATATGCGGATTGATCGTTGACAGGAGACGGAGGAAGAGGTGGTTTCTCATAAGGAGGGGGATTCACCACAGGAGGGGGACCGTTGTAGAGTGTCGCGGGTGGTCCAGGAGGCGATAGACCTGGTGATGGGGAATATGAAGTTTCGTGCAGTGGTGGTGGTGGTGGTAGCGGCGGCGGCGGTTGCGACGAAGACTCGGAACTAAAAGGATTCAACCACTTCATCATCCACGAGAAATATCCCGGTGCATCGGTTGGCTGGGGAGTCGCCAATCTTGGATTTCTGCTGTATGGACGAAATCCTGGTGGTGGCGGTGGTACGAGATACTCGCTGATTCTGCGAACGCGTCGAATGTAGTTTGAACCACCTCGGCCATTCTGGATGGCAAAAACTGCACTGATTATGTAGATCACCAGCAATAAGAATGGCAAAGCCTGAAATACGAAACCATTGCTTTTGTAGCCGAAAAGATTGCTAATGTTATTAGCTGAAACTTATTTTGTCATATAAATAATTTGTATTATTTGCTATAATTAGAAAACAATAAATCTTTGCTTTAGAATTTTTTAACAAAACTGACTTTAGTCCAATAGATCCAAATTTTCGTTATATAGTTTATTTTAAATAGAAATAAGAGGAGACGCACAGCTCCTTCCTTAAGTCGAAAGTTGTTGGATGTATGCTAACAATTGTTTTTCTCTTTCTCTTTCTCGATATTCCGGGTATCATTTGCCCGACGAAATCTCGTACGCATTACATTATTATGTACACTTTCCGTAACAGTCAATGACGTGACGGAGAATAAACGTGCAGTGAAGCGAACTGGGTCGCACCATGAGAATCATTCTACGCCGCCGAGGATTATGTATGCCGTGCGTGAAATTAGACGCCTTCTCCCTTGTTATTCCAGAATGGAGTCCTCGTTGGTTTTCCTCTCCTTAATTCTGAATTCAACTGATTACCCTGCTTTAATACACCGCTTGCTATGTGCAATTTACGCACATACAGAGAGCGAACAATATTGCCGCGTCGCAAAAAAAAAAACATTCGGTCGCGAAGAGACTAACAATTGGTTTCAGCTGCCGCAAATCATATACTCTCGTCACGTTAGTAATCCTCAGTTTTCACATTCGGCTAACGTTATTAAACTAAGCGTTATTAGATTTCGCCCGGCACTCTTTACGTATTCCTAATTCCGAAATTGGCTTTAAACGCGAGTGGAAAGCACTGGTGTAACTGTCGTTCGAGACTCTTCGGCCTGTTTAAACGACGTAGACTCCACAATCATCATCCTCCTGAAGAGATTCTAAGTCAACTAGTCATTATCGACGGCACGAGGTCATAAGGTTTACGAATGCAATGGTGAAGGTCAAAAATGTGCCACGAGAAAGGATCACGAATTCAATTCCGTAGAATTGCTTCGATCTATTATTCACTTTGTTATTTTGTTATTTATGTGTACGCAAAACTATTGTCTAACGATTGTCTAACGATTTATTTGGAGACAAGAACTTTAAACATTTTTCCAAATTCGATTTCGATATCAGTTAGCTTCTCAATTGACCGTAACGTATTTATTTTGGGTAACGTATTCATTAATATCCACGATAAAATTTTTGTTTCAAGTCACGACGAATTCACAAAAACGCGCAGCGAATGATCCTCTTAGGGACAGAAAGCCGAGGCTAGGAAGCTATTATTATGGAAGGCCGCGAGGAAAACGAAGAAAGGCCGGGAATATGTCGCGATTCGCAGCACCCACAGTGGCGTGGAGATTCTCCCACGTGGATTGAATGCAGAGAGAGAGAAAGAGCTCTCCACGTGCTAGTTCTTCGCGTACGTGCGCGTGCGGTCGCGTCGCCGCTCTCGTGAGAGAGAACGAGAGTAAGTCGGCGGGTGACCGTGTTTGTCCCGCGAACCGGAAGCCGCGTAGGAAAGTGAAGAAACGGAAGAAAAGAGGAGGCGCGCTCGCGCGCACGTATGCGCGAGAAACGCGCCTCTAATAACGCATTACGGTGATTTTACGCGCACACGGGAGGGCGTTATGCAAATTGCTTCAGAGCAGGTCGCATCGCTGCATTCTGCTCGCAACGCGCGCGATTCGCAACGCGATGCGTCGCGTATGCGGTTTCGTTTACGGCGCGCAGATGTTCGACGCAAAGTAGTTTCTCGCCTGATGACTGTAACGCGCGAATCGAAATTGTCACGGTTATCCCACGAAGATAATTCACGCAATAGTTAGAAAATTTTCCCCCACAGCTAACATTTACGTCTACTCCGATGAAACATTAATACTCATCACGCGAATTCCAATCGCGAGGTTTCACATTTATACACACACACACACACATATATATATATATATATATATATATGTACATATATTTCGATTAAATTGAGCACGCACAAATAAACCTACTTGTTTCTGCGTGCGTTCTTTCGATATGATATGATACATCTTCATCTGCAGAACTATGTGGCACGACGCCATTTCCTCAGACGGACTTTAATGAGAAGTCAGTAGGCTACGAATACCCAGCAGGTATTAATCAAACATGGATCGAGAATAATAGTGACTCCGCGCTCTTAAGTCAAGGATAGAATTAAGGATAGAAGAACGGGTTGAAAACTGCTAGGAAGCGGATAAGTCCGATTTCTCGTCTAGAGATCGTCCAGAACATCTGGAGAGCACCGATTTGGCACACACAGGTCGACGGTTTACGATCGCACGACTGACGATCGTATCAAGCCTACTGACGTATATCGATTATCTTCCCCGGCCGTTTAAATCGTCACGTTTGAATGGGAGATTATGGTTTTACTTGGTTGGATTGCAAATGTATCAGCATCTTCGACCACGAGATCTCGACCCAGAAGTGCAAGGTGAGAGGACGCGAATGCGCAAATGCAACAGCGTAACTATGATATGAAACTCAGTGATGCATCTCATTATAAAGAATTCGCTCTCGAAACCTCGAATTGTTCTGCGAACAGATTCGATAAAACGCATAGGCTGAAATAAAATTTACTTAAATATATGAAAACACGAAATAATTATACAACATATATATATAAATGTACAAATGTATCTTGATGTATTTTAAGTCTGTGAGAGAGAATTTATCCTACAGATAATAACCGTTCATCTCGTGCATTTTCTTGTGATACAAATTATCAATGCGTAATAACGGAGGATGCGCTAATAACGCGAAATGAGTATCGCAAATTCTAATAATCGTCCCGTCTGAAGGTGCCCGCGCGGAAGCGTCACCCGCACGTTTTCTCATTAGGATCGTCTCACGCTACAGCAGGAATTAATTATTAAAATGTCCGATTATTAAATTTGATTACGCCACTGCGCCCGTGCGCGTACAAACTCGTTGCCGAACGGCGGAGATGTAGCACCCGCGCACACATAAAACGAGTAATGTAGGTAAGTGGGCTGTGGGTATTACGAGGAGTTTGAGACCTACAGCAAGAGAAGACGATGTAACGCGCGCGAGGTCGTGCACGTGTAATCCCGAACGACGCGTATTCGTGTATGTGTACGTGTATGCGTGTCCCATACGAGCGCGCGTATACGTCGGAAAATAAATGTCAGCGTTAATCGAGACGAACCGCCGCCGATAACGAGGCTGCGCTCTCATTACGGCGCCGGGATAACGTCGCCCGAAATGAAACGATCATCGCACACGTACGAGAAATTCTGCGAGATATCTCCGTGAAATCGAGACCGACCGTCAACGAGATCGATATTCACAGGCGAAACTTTCGATGTCTCTCAACGAAGCTGTGACAACAAAAATTACAGTTTATAATTACGATGACTTTTTATATTAAAATGACTGTATAATTCTCTCCTATTTATTCTCGAATTCTGTACGGGATATTGTATATTTTGAGAAATCTCGGCTTTTGTAAAAAAAAAAAAAAATCTAAAAGCCGTACGTACGCCGCCCGTAGATTGTAAAAAGATAATGGTATTATCCTGTCACTTTCCGAGGCGGATTTTAAATTCTCCTAAAGCCCCGACGATCCCGTGGGAATAGTTCGGGTGAAAATCAGGAGATCTTGACGATCTTCTCTTCAGAAAAGACGAGCCCTAACGGTGCTTCAACGTCGCAGAAGACAATTACAGGAGCGTCGAGACAGAGAGAGTTAACTATCGTATTTACATCGTGGGCTGCTCCAGTTCGACGTGCGTCAGAAAAATACGGCGTAAAGTGTTGGTCGTGACCCCTTATATGGTCTTCTCAAGATAAGTAATCGCGATACTTGACTCGCAACTAATATCGAGACTAATTGAAATCCATATTTTCGAGAGATGTAAAATTCGAGATGAGTGTAATAGAAGAAATTCATCTCAGGCAGATTAT
Source organism: Pogonomyrmex barbatus (assembly GCF_055798465.1). Classification (NCBI taxonomy): domain Eukaryota; kingdom Metazoa; phylum Arthropoda; class Insecta; order Hymenoptera; family Formicidae; genus Pogonomyrmex; species Pogonomyrmex barbatus. Next base: position 13,478,301 of record NW_028297116.1, read on the forward strand.
CTTATTATTTAGAAAACGATAGAAATAATATTGCCAAGTCTTCCTTAACTTTCACGATTTAAAAAGTTCGATTACAATCCAGATATAAAATCGTACACGGCAAATATATTAAGCGAAAGTATGTAAAGTATGAAAGGGGTACGTGCACAAATCGAGTGAAAAATGTCCAAGAATCGTACGTGTTGTGTAGAATAATAGAAAGAAACCTCGGGTGGCGCTACATCATTATTGACAACTCAATGTTATAAAAGAATATGTCTATAAACGGAAAGAGATTTCACCTTTGTTTTGCCAATACAAACGGATTTATTAACTAGTACTCTTGATTTCTACTTATCTCTTGCTTCACTCGTTATTTTAAAATAGAAATTGTAACAGTATAAATTATATATATGTTATATATCTATTTTAATTTTTAATATCTTTAGATTATAAAAGTTTGTTCATCCAAACAAGACATACTAATATAATATTAGAACTAAAGTGACATGGGCACTTCGAGTAGAAAATGTTTGCATGGATATCTCACGCTCGTAAAAAGTATTGACTCTTTTCTAAAGCTGATAAGACATGTAAATGGAAAGTAATTTTTCTTTTCATCTCTTTTCTAAGAAAATTGCTTACACCCTTATATACTTTGTCCTCTTTATCAGCACTATATGCAGTTTTAAGATAAGATTTAAAGTATTATCTAAAACTGGTGACAAAGCAATATCAATATGTGTAAAACATAATGTGAAAAAAATATTCTTTAGATTTTAAAATCTAAAAAAATGATATACAAAATATTCTAAAATTACTCGAAAATAAATATTAAAGGTAACTGTTTTCTTATAATAAAATCGAAAAAAATCTATCATTTTTAACAATAAATTTATTATACTTACACTTGATACTTAAGTTTTAATATTTGCTTTTTAACTAAGTCTTAAATTATGATTTTGTTAAAATAATGATTATTTTATGCAAATAAAATAAATAATTCCACTTTTTATTTTTATACTTTGCAGCTGAAAAAGTCACAGATTATTAATATCTCTATATTTATGTCAATAAAAGTCGATATTAAATTTTACAAAAAATAATGTTGATATTCAATGTTATGTTGTTAATATATTCTAAGATTCTTTGCATAATAATCTTGAATGAAGTAAACGCGAAAAGAGCATTAATTAGAAAACACTTGCTGCACATATTTTTGGAAATTGGGACTATGTGAGACACGTGCAAACGGAAAGCGATAGATTTGGGTCGTTCGAAAGAGTTTCCCTCTTTGACTGGCGATGTGCCGAACGGCCTGATCGTCCACCTCGAAAGCGGTTTATGTCTTCGTCATTTATTCGTCACTCTGACGCGCGCTATCGACGATTCACGATGTGCATAAATCAACCATGACTTTTGAGACACAACACGGGCTGTACATTAACATATTGCTCCAACGACGCTCTTCTGGCTAATTAAAGAACGTGACTGCGGGACGATTCTCCCGCAAAATACAATTTACACAAAATCAAATCAATGTGTTCAAAAAAATTATAACTTTAGAACTGGAACTCGACTATTAATAAGACATAATAAGACAGACTTCTTGTCAAATTATTTGCGGTATTTAATATTTTGAATATATATAAAGTACATTTTTTTATAATATAAAAATATAAAAGAAATGTTTAATATGTAATTAATAAAAGTATGCTATTTATTATTAAAAAAAAAAAAAAAAGAATCGGTGTATTTGCGACATATGTGTTATTTCTATTATATAATTTTCTAGAGACAATTTTTTAATATTTAAAGTAATGCTCAATTTCTTCTTACTTTTTCCTATAATTATCTACATATAAATTTCTTTAATGATAGATTAATCTATATTATACTAAGTGAGGATTTTTTAAAGAGATATTCTTTTAATGAAATAATATTTAACATGAACATGGAGAGTTCCTACGCGTCTATTCCATGTTCAATATAGATTAGACTCGAAAGCGGTGTGCGTCTTTTCTATGTCGTCAAGGCTCTCACGTTGCTCGGTACATCATAATTGCGCAGCCCGCACGATTCGCCTCGTTATCAATATACCACGAGTAGAGAGAATTATAGCGCATTAAAATGATCCATCATTAAATTCACTAGAACAATCTACAAATGTAAGGGCAGTGATTTGCAGTTTTAATCGAAAAAGATTGCACGCGATAAAGATAATTATTATCTTTTGATAATCAATATTTTGACAATGAATATTATTGTGCTTGTATAATAAAATTGAATTTTCAAAATATTTCTTGCATAAAAGTAGATTATCAAAAGATATATATAATTATTTTTATATTATAGTAAATTTATTTTAATTAACATTAATCTATTAAATTTTATATTAAAAAAAAAAAAATCTCTCTCTGAAATCTTTTGATCAAACAACAACAATCTCATAATAATTCACTGCTTTTTTGTTCCAAAAAAAATAAACTTATCTCTTATCACTAGCATTACTCACTCTTCGAGCATCCATCTCTCCTACAATGAGGTTCTCTCCGTCAGGAACATGTCACATGCACGCGAAATCAAAATCACACTTGTCCTAAATCTTCTTCCGGAGCAAATCGGATTTCCACCAGCTCTCTCAGCCTTCCATCGTCACAGCGCGTAATGCGAACCGAACGGGGGCGAGAATTCTTCCTCGCCGCGAGAAGGTGAAGGTTGAAGCGGAAGGACGCAGGATCTCGAAGCGACCGTGCATGGGAAAGGAGGTGGGAAGAAAAAAAAAATATGGAAAGAAGGATGCGCACTTGACCAGGGTCAAAGAGAGAGTCCATTGGAGCGTCTTCGGCTGAAGTCACTTATATACATTTGCGCTTCTCTCCTTCCTTCTTGACACCTCTCTCTCCCTTCCGTAGCACCTTTCCCTCGCTCCAGAACAAGGATTCCTCCGTGTACATTCAACCAATCTCTCTCTCTCTCTCTCTCTCTCTCTCTCTCTCTCTCTCTCTCTCTCTCTCTCTCTCCCCCTCTCTCCCCCTTTTTTTATCTCTGAGGCTGCAGTTGGACCTATGAAAAGAGGGTTTTCCTATCTGTTCGAAAATATTTTCATCCCTGATCGTTGATAACGAAAGAAAAGTTATTTAAACTCAGAGAAGAAGGAATGCATAAAATGCAGGTATAAAGGCATCTTTGACGTAACTGGTTTTCTTATTCAGCGTAATACTTTTTATTCCACAATATAATATTGTATATACACACACACACACACACACACACACACATATATATATTATATCTTGCAAATTAAATGACTATTAAATGTATTATATGTTAAAATTTGCTATATCTTGATACTATTCAGTACACACAAAATATATAAACAAAATGATAATTATATTTTATATGATGGAAAATAAATCTTTAATGGCGAGATAGAAAATGAATATTCGATATGAACAAGATATGCAAAATCAAATCTGTTATAGATATAAGATGTACATGCATAATTAAAGCATAATGCCAGCAGCATAACGAACGTGCATAGAATATTACGTGCGGACATTAAACTCAGTTGCAACTTTCTCGCCGCTTTCTGGCGATTTTGTATTCCGTAGATTCACCCTCGATTTCCTCGTCGTAAAGCCGCCACGTTGAAAAAAACGTCGCATTCTGAATGCGCGTCCGACATTTCACTTGGAAAGAATCATCGGGGATGCAGAAGTGACGTTCTGACTTCAAACGACGTCGAAAAAAAAAAAAAAAAACATAGCTTTATATTTTAATCACATTAGCTTTCAATAATTACGTAATATAATAACGCCAATAAATTATCACTTTCTTTAATTTGAAATAATGAAAATACAGCATTGTTAGAAAAAAATATATTAATATATTTATATATAAGAATATATTAATATATTAATATATAAGAATATTCGTCGACAAAAACAGGGATATGTAAATTCGAGGTAAAAGAGATGCGTGAATTTATGGCAAGGCCAACGTGAACTGTCTTCATTTTATCTTGCTTTATAATTCCTAATTAAATCCCTGATAAACGATCATATGTTTCACACAATTAAACCATAAACCGTTTTGCTATAAATGATCCTGACATTCTCGCGTCGGCCAAATCTTTCGATCACACGCGACGATGAATTCCTTCTCGTGCATCGTTCTTTTGTACCTTCAATCTTATCTCAGTCTGATCAGGATTGCCGTAGGTCAAACTGCGATGCCTACCTGCACAGAAATAGGTGCTTTCGAGATCTACGACGGGACCTGCAAGAATTATTATATTTGTGTGGACGACGGCGAGAAACTCAATCCGGTGAACCTAATGTGCGCCAGTTCTGCCATATTCGACCCTCTTCAGGGCAGATGCGTATCTGAGAGCACGGCTACGTGTCAGCAAACGACGACGATGCCACCCTCGACGACGATGCCACCCTCGACCACCACTTCAGCACCACTCTGCGTTAGATACGGCAGATTTCCAATACAGGACGCGCAGTGTAAAAGGTATTACCTGTGTTACTGGGACGGCGTCCGTTACACCATAATGGACAATCTGTCATGCCCGAATACGCTGGTATTCAACCCGGTATCGGAAAAATGTGTGCCGCCAGAGAGATATACATGTCCGGGAACAATTGGATAAGGACGATCGAACATTATAATGTAAATTATACATATTCGCACTTTATAAAATGCTCTTGCGTGATTCTGAGAAAAATAATCATGTAAACTAATATAAGAATAACGATTGTTAAATATTAATTACTATTTATCGAAATAATTTCTGCCAAAAATAAGTAATGTTTTTCTCGATTATAATAAATATATGTTTACTGAGTAATAAATGGATATAAATAATAAATGGATGGAGAGAAATTTGTTAAATATAAAAGATGTTATATCACTTGATAACGTTCGATAAATGGAAAAAAGTAGCACTGAACGTAATCATCTATGATTAAATCGTAAATAGATTTCCGACATGAAACAGATTTTATAGGCTGATAGAAAAATAATCAGCAAATCTTTGAATACCCGCCTGTTTAACAGTTGTGTTTATCACCTAAGGTATTATTTTCAACTTAATGGAAACAATAAAAGTACGTAACAATTCCTCGTTAGCACGATTCATTATAGATGTGATTCAGCCGATGTGATTGTGATTGTCGATACGAATCGGTGTTCGCGATTAATTATTTTCGAATGTTATGAACACAAGCTATAATTGTTTGCACAATAATCAGGCGTTTACTACTAAAGATTATTAAACGTTTTAAATATTTACTTCTCTATCTAAATGTCAAATATATTGCTAAAATTAGAATAATTAACAAAAATTATATACTAATAAGAATATAGAAGATTAAATTTTTATTCTACATTAAAGTAATGAAATTTCTTTTATAATATTAAATGCATATTATATTTGTCTGCAAATTTGTACATAGATTTACATAAATAAAGAATATATTTTGTTTTATTATCTGTTACCTGTAGTATTTTAAAATAAAAATAAAAATTTTTAATATGTACTGAAAGTTTGCTTATCAATATGCATTTATATGATTAAATATAATGTACCGTAAGATTTATGCATACAATATAATTCTTCATTTTAACTTCACTAAAATTATCTCTTGACATTAGAAAGTACAATTTAATCTTGTCAAATATATCTATTCAAGGGAGAACTTTGTACAATGTGAATTCAGTTAGAGTTCTCAGATTGCCACCCATCGGCGCTTCTTTGATTCTTTCATTCGACCAATGCCCTAGTTCTTCTGTGGTCGCTCTTCTTCTCCTCGAGTGAACTCTACTATCTTTGGGGTCCGCTATAACATCCATTAAATTTGTTTTAACAACCTCTTTGATTGATTTGTTGATTGAATTTAATTGATTTTGCGCCATTTGCGACACCATATGTTGCAATCCGACTACGACATCTTCCTGTATTCCTGGTAAGCTTTCCCGCACGACTTCCAGTTTTGTGTCATTATTGATGCTCTCTATCAAAGACATCGTACTTTTATTTCTTTCAGTGGTTACATTTTCATTTTCCATAAATTCTAAAGCTATAATACTCGTCTCCTCCTCGGGTTTATTCGTAATCGTAGTAGATCGTATATCCTCCATCGTCAGATTAGCATCATGAAATTCCGTAACGTTTGAAAAATCAATATCATCGCTGATGTTCATCTTTGTAGAAGGCATTGTAATTTCATCTTCTGCTGTAGTCACATTTCCTTCATTTTCTGTATACGTAGTGTTATTTGTTTCCTCTTCGGGATTATTTGTCGTTGCGGAAAGTTGAATATTTTCCTTCATCAGATAATCCTTCTGAATTCTTGAAATGTTTAAAGGATCAGTTACAGAATCAGTGGGATCATAAAGATTTTGTTTAGTCAGATTTTCCTCATCAAGACTTCTTCGTCTTCGTCTTCGAGATAGTACCTCGTGTTCCGAGTCATATTCGGAATTCTCATTTCTGAAATCAATGTAATCAGAAGTTTGATCTGAGATTGAATTCTCGAAGTCAGAATTTATAAATTCTAATTCTTCGCTTTTACTGTCAGCAGCACCACTCCGTTTTTTCTTGACAAAATTCGTATCTTTTGTCAAATTGCCCAAGCTGGTACAATTTAACAATGCATTTATGGTTTCCATGTTAACGGAATCGTTCAAAGATTTTAATTGCTCCAGCAAATCGGGATTATCATGATGTTGTGGATTCTCATCCAGCAATAATTGTTTCTCTACTTCGACCAAGTTATGTTTCTCCTTGTTCTCATTAATGTGCTCCAAGAGAACCTTGACTTTCAAAGCCAGCTTATGTTGCGGCGTACTTGTAGTCGTACTTCTTCGAGTGTCCGTGATAGTGGGAACATTGATAGCCGTCGAATTATTCTCATTCTCTTGAGAGGTCAACATGGTCGCTGCTACATTCGCCACAGTCGTGTACCGACTTCCAATTGTTGATTCCTCAGACAAATCAATTACGGACTTAATTTTCGTCGTTTTTGACGGAAGTCTCTCTTCTACGGTCTCTCTTTCTTCCTCAGAACATATCTCTGATTCGCAGGACTTGCTGATTGTCTTATCACAATTTCCAGATTCGTCGCAGGCTTCCGAATTGGCAACGGATGCACAATCTTCGGAATTCTCGCACAATTCCAACTCGCTAGTTGTTGATTTGATCTTTGTTGGCGATATTGTTGTTGTAATAAATTCTTCTTTCTCAGTAGTCTTTACTTTAAACAACGACGCTTCTTCGCTTGTGAATATCATGCTTTCTTCACTTCCTCCTATGTATACTTCTTCGGATGATTCGGTGCTTATGTTCTTAATTACGCCTTCAGTTGAAACTGCTTCTCCGCCTAGTTTATCCAAGATCATTCCAGATTTTTCAGATTCTTTCGCAAATTCGGTAAATTCAATCGATGGTATCGCAGTTGTAACATCTTGCTTAGCAACTTCTTCCGAAACTGCTGTGCTCGCACTTGTAAACAAAACATGACTAATTTTATCTAATTCTTCACTCGTCAATTCAATGAAACCTTCACCGCTGCCTTCTTTAGACTTCAAGTGTTCTTCCATATCTTCTTTTACGATATAACTTGTCGTCGTTTCTAACGTAGTTGCACTGCCCTCGTCAACAGATACTTTATCCGTTGATTGAGACACTTTCGAAGACTCCTCGGAAATACCTGTCGTAAATGCGACTGGAGTTGTCTTTTCAGCTAACTTAGAAACTATTTCTTCTTCCTCTTTTGATGTAGATAACGATTTCGTGACTTCTTCTGATCTCTCCTCACTAGATATTTCTTTTTCCGTAATTATTTCTCTACTGCTAATTGGAACTGACATTTTTGTATCTACCAAAGTTATTGGTGATGTTTCAGTGACTACCTCCGTTACGATTGCTTCCGAGGTGGATGATGATTCAGAAAATAATTCTTCCGAAGAAGATGCACTCTTTTGCATTAAGCACACTGGATCTGACGAATTTTCCTCACAATCTATTTTTTCCGAAAATTCCTGAATTGTAGTTGGTATTTTGGGAAAAATCGTAGTTCTTTCAAATATCTCTTCATCAGGTAATGTTTCCAGCAATTTTGTAATACCAGATAAATTTTCTTCGCTCTCGCTTTCGATCTTGCTCTGTTCAACTGTTTCTTCACTCGAACTGATTTCCCTGTCATGTTCCGGTAAAATGCCAGCGAAACCTGTAGTTATTTCTGCAGTATATTCAGTAGTGGATTTGATCGTGCTACTCTCTTCACTTCCCTCTTCCTCATAATCATCCGTGCAAGGTTCTTCAGTTTCCTCCTTGGCCTTCGTTGCCGTCAGCTGATGCATTTTGGGACTAACTTTGATCTCCACTCTCTTTTTCGGATTCTTCGAACCATCGGACAATTCTACAATGTTTTTACTAACAACCGGACCGACTCCGCATTTCACACTTTTGTGTTCCCAAACCACGACATTGCCGACATGACTGACCGAAGTGAAGTTAACAATCCTGCTGACCATGGTGTCTTCGTCTATAACCTCGAATAGAGCTGTTTGGCCAATCTCAGGATCGTTCGCCGTCAGCTCACCCTCAAATTTCTTACATTCCAGGTATTTTTCTGGTATAGTTGCTGAATTTTCAAAAGAGATTATATATTCGCGGATAACCAGCTTTTTCGGCGGTCGAACGACCTTATCCTCTTTGATGGTCGTCAACTCGATCCAACACAAAGTGATATCTTCGCCCTCGTGAACGCTGCTAGTTCTCTTCACCTTAGAATTATTACCAACCACTTCGTCAAATTCCTTATCAACATTTATCGAGTGACTAGTTGAGTTTCCGATGAAGCTGCTCGAGTATCTTTGATTTTTCTTTTTACTACTTGCACAGTTTGTTGATTCTTTTTCCTTAGCAATTTGTTCTAGTGTTTCTTTTCCTGTGACCAATAGAATATTTTCTGTTGTGTTTGGTTTGTGGTGCTCGTTACGATTGCGTGTAAAGCGATGACGATCTTTGCGATCGAAGATATTCATATTCACATTCACGTTCTGATTTTTTATTGCGCTGTGCAGAAAAAATGGAAGACTAAGTAATTAAAGATGATAATGTAGAATATTTATTAGAATATTTATATATACGTAATATTTTTTTTTTACTTAATAAATTAATTATATATTTTTTGGAATTTGAAATTTTATATATTTTTTGGATTTTTCTACTTGTTCATTTCTAATACTATTAAAAGTTATGTATACCATATACTTTATACTATATAAATTGATTTTATTAATCATATTTTACTTTTGAATTTCGTCATTATTTTCTTCGGATGTTTCCGTTTCCTTCGATGAATCAGATTGCAAGGTACTATCCCAATTCTTATCTTGGGAATTTGCCTTTTTGTCTTTGAATGCATTCTGGATCTGAAGAATTAGACAGATGCCAGAGAAAAGTTGATGACAACAATTTGGAATAAATTTGAAAAAATTATAAATATAAAAGCACATATGAATTTTTGTTTCCCACAGATTTATATTAACGCACAAAAATATTAGTATCAATCTCCCAGAGTAACAAAATAATTACAATTTATTTCCAAAATCCACTTACAGCCAAGGAATCCAAATCAAAGCGTTGCAATTGTATGAAATGAAGTGATGAAAAATCCAAAGCGGCATTTAATAAAACTAGTAATCATAATAAACAACAATATAATATAAAAACTGCTACTCGTCTATTTATATTATAAAGATATTATAAAGAAATAAAAAAGTATAAATAAATTAGTTATATATAAAAATCTCTTGATGACATTGTTTAAAATTAATCTGGATAAAGGTTTAGCGAAATTTTCTTACCACAAAGCACTCTAAAAATTCAACGACAAACGAATATAATAGATAAATAAATTAAACTATAATGTAAAAAATTTTTTAAAATACAATAAAAGTAGTGAAACAATTTACTTAAAAAGAAAACATTGTCAAAAATAAATAAACTCTTATTATATATTAAATAAAAGTAATTAAAAAGCGTGTAGAACAAAAATAAATAAAAATATAAAAATATCTATTTTATAATTAATTTACATACTTGACTTGATGAATGAGAGGCAAGTGGAATAGCAGCATTATGTCTAAACCAACAGCAGACCTTTCAGTCAAATAAACATATTATTAGGTTGATAAATTATTACTGGCATCATCGAAATTGATATCTTTCAATATTAATAATATACTGGCATCTAAATATATGTACACGTAAATATATGTTACTTGTATTTCGATAAAAATTGAACGCATGTTTGTATGCTAAACAACATGCCAACAAATTGTTTTCCAGAGATATATGTGAAAGTTTTATGAAGACATTTGATATATTGCCTGGCGGCGATCATGTATACGATTTAATTTAGAAAATGTCGGTTTCACAATTGATCTCCGATCAAACCATGCAAGCCCGACGATATCTCGGCACGCGAGATTAAACGCAACGACTGCACTGTGCATCGGCACGAAAGTGAAAATGATCGAGGAACAAAATATATATCACGGTACGATAAGAACGGTGAGTCTAATAAAGAATTTGCTTATTTAACGTTGAAATATTTATAGCGCCGAAGTAAAAGAAACTAGTTATGACACATTTAATCAGTTTGACGAAATGAAAAGAGAAATCTGTTAAATGTGCGTGATAGCCTAGATTAAAGTATCTTTTATTACATGCTGTGATAACATTTATTATTCTTCTATATTTTATATTTATCTATTTCTTTTATATTTTAATAATAATTTTTATACTCACGTATATACTCACATATTTCCAACATTTTTTAGAGTATTTTTTTTAAATATTTTCGAAAAATTACTATTTTGTCATTCAATACGTTAGTCTTTCAATAGTCGTTAATCTTTCAAGTTAAAGAAATATTACTTGTAATGTAAAATGAAACGAATATTCTGCTTTAATTTTAAATTCACGTTAAACAAATAATAAATAATTAAATAGAATATGAAAGAGTAACTACCTACCACAAAAAGTAAGGGGAGGGTGTAAGGCGCGCGAACCAGCATCGCCGCCAAAATGTCACCTTTTCGTTCTTTCCAGATCTTCTATCTCTTTACTCCTCGAGCAAGAAACACGACCTACACCCAACACCAGAGCAGAACTTTTAATCTTGCCAACAAAATCTCTAATTTATCACTGTCTGTATGTGTTAACCTGACATTATCTGACAATAAATCAATAAATCTACTATATATTTAACTTCTAATTAAGAAACGATTATCCAACAAGTCGATCATGTTTCCGAAAAGAATCGAGCTGTTTGCTTGTCATCGGTACTGACCACGACAGATAATCAAAATGTTCCAATGATGGGGGCACGCAGCACTCGCCTGATGTTGAATCGAGGTCTGTTCCTATCGAGTGCCAACTCGACTAGACCTAGCACCTTCGTGCAAGCTATCGTCCCCACCTGTTATTATCAAATCTCTCTAACCCCGCTCCTTTTTAAGACCCCCCCCCGGTTCAACATTTCGATTTTCCGGACTTGTTATCAGCAGCAGCAGCAGCAGCAGCAACGTCTCGTCTCCTTGTCCCACGACTTAATTTCCCTAATTGCTATTTTCCTCGTCACTTCAACGATGCATTGATCAATTGATTAAATACATCTCACTCGCCAACGCGTTCCTAGCAAGAATCATTTACCGGTACCGGAATAATTACCTCATCAAAAAGCCTTATATGACTAAGAAAGATGACTACTTCGTGTACCTAAATTCGACACTTTGCACAATCTATTGGTAACTGTCGGATAGCATTTCAGATAATAAAATAAAATATTATTTGTCTTTTTCTTATGATGATTCCTTAATCAAATATTTATATATTTCAACTTTTTCAAATCTTATTTTATATAAAATCTTTTATATTTAACCGTTTTATGTTATTTCAATATAATAATAAAATAATTATCAAAAATTGTATTTAAAAATCTTTGAAACTTTGGAAGAACTTTTGAAAGGGCATTGATTTTTTCTTTTTCTCTAACTAATTAAGAGATTCTACATATGACTATATTCATTTCAATTTAACAGGCAATCGATAATTGACTATGTAACATTTAATTTGAATGTCTTCGTTCGTTATGCACGATAAAGCTCTGTCGCTTTGTTCGGTTCTATTCTCTATGTCAAAAAGAACATTTCGTTCGCTGCATTTAAAAGTTTAATGAATTACAGTTGCTCCATGTCCTTGAATTATGATAATGTAGGTGTTCGCTCAAAAAAAACTCTTGTCTTATTTCATCACATAATTACACTTGAATAACTCGTTCGAATTACTTTCTCTTTATAAAGGTACCAAAACTTTTTCAATTAATTTTACGTGAATTACTTTATAATTTAATCATAATTATTAACAAAAAGAACTAGGAGCAAGATCCTGCTCTCAGTTTTGTTAGAAAAAGATTTACGTAAGATCTCATAACACTCAAATAGATATTTTCCAGCAAATTCGTAATTTTTGATTGCAGAAAAGCAATCTTCTTATGTTCTTAATAAAAAGAACATTACGATAAAACATGAATAGTTTGACGAATGAGTAAACGTGAGAGAATTAAATTCTCGTTCTTTTAATGATTCTCAACATTTATTTCTTCTTTTCTTTCTTGTCTTTACATTGCTACTAGCAAGTCACGATCGCTCGTTATCTATATGTTACACGGCTTCGCGATCATCTATTGTGCTCGGAGAAAAGGCTAGATCGCTTTATATGTTCCTTTGTCTCTCGTTGATCGTTTTATCGCTACTGACGTCGAGATGTAATAATTTACAGACCATCACGCGCGGATGCTGCGAACTCTAGTCCCCAGAATCGCTGATGACAGTCGTTGCCGATTTTCCGACAGCGCCATTTCCCTTTATAGCGCAAGTTCTTCGAGGAGATGAAATAAATCCAAAAATGAAATAAATAATAAAGAATCTAGATGATAGTGAAAAGTCTCTCTTTAAACCAACAATATATCGAGAAATAAGGTTAAATCTATTTAAAGATTTTTATTTATAAAATGAAAATATGTCTAAGAAGTAATCCTAATCTCGACACACATACGTAAGAATAAAATTTTTATTTTATTTTTTAATATAAAATATTGTTCTTAGAATATTTCTTGAATAATTACGACAACAGCACGAATAAACAAAATTACTGAAATATTTTTTCATACCTTTCAGTTTTGCATATTTCTAATTATTCTATCTAATTAATCTACTCGATAACTGCCAGCCAACGCCACCACGGCTGTGCACATGAAGCATAGTTTATTAACAAGTTGCCAATAATTATAACAGTGTCAATAATTATAACAGTGTCAATAACCTACGAATACGATTCGGCAATTCAACCGGATAATCGCGATCGGATTAACTTGGCGATTTAAGTGGTTCCCGGCGGTCGTTATTGCGCCGAGCGGCCTGCTCGATCGTTCTCGTTTCGATTTGACGTTGCGCGTTAGGCGGAAGAAGCCGGCGGAGGAAGACGGTTGTCGACGGTTGGACCCGGGAAATAGAAGAGGAAGGGTGTGTGTACGATCGCATGCGAGCGCGAAATCATAAATGCTATTGCGCAAGGTGGTGGTCGGGGACACGAACATCGAAATGAAAGAACGGAGATAGCGTGCGCTTTGATGATTTGTGCGCGCGATTGATTGGAATTGTGAATTTACGAGATGCCCCCACATCTGCCGTTTATTAACTTCTGCGATTATCTCGCGCCGCTATAATCGTCGATATTAGCAATGATCCAACGATGCATTACCCCGCATTCCCCTCCGAGACGTTTGCTTCTGAGAAATGTCCTAAAGTAATTTATTCATACTGCGACCGATCACTGGGACAGCGGTATTTCTGAAGAATAATTAACGTGTAAAAACCTAACTCACATTTTCAGTGTTTCTTTCTTCAAGTTACGAATAAATACAGAAGAAACGCAGATCGTAAATTTCTTATTTATTTACAGTTAAATTTTGCCAAAACCGCAAGCAGACATTAACGTTTGTAGTTATATGCTCGTTCAAAGGACGTTACACAACGTGCTATTTGAAACGTTCTATTATATCATAGCTGTCGCAAAGCATTTTGCAGTAAAATGAAACTTATAATGTAATGACTAAGTAATGGGACACGAGGTAGACTGTCGCGTGCATACTTGCAGTAGCAGTATATGTACAGACATATTCGTGCATACTTGGAACCTTGAGCCAAAATCCTCTTGCCCAATATGCCAGTGAAAGGAGGTGTTTCTCCCATATAACAGAATTTCCACGGGATTGATGCAGTTCCGATTAGCGTCAGTTGTCGCGAATAACAATTTGATACGAGACACAGTTCACTAGTAAATTACATTAATAATTCATTAAAATACAATTGATTAATATATTTATTACGTGTGAAATTTATTAATTTACGGTAACATCCTCAATGTATTTCTAGAGGATATAAAATATTTTTTAAGTATAAAAAGATTCCATATTAAAACGAATTTCTAATAACATTTCTACGTTATACTTATGACACTTTTATTGCCGTTAAATAATAAATTAAACAATGTGGTTTATAATAATTTTTCTGACAATGATATTTACGATAAAAATTTTGCACGGCTGGCAACGTCCATCAATGTTCCCTCCAGGTAATACTTTAATATTCAAAAATATTCATATTATTTTCATGTTACTTTTATTATTGCATATAGTTCATAATTTAATTACATACGCAACTTCTTTTGTAAAAGCAGTAATCAATTATATAAAAAAAACAAAGAAATTTTAATTTATATATATATATATATATATATATATATATATAATTTAATTATTATGTAATTTTAATGATATTCTCGAATCTTTCATGGAAAAGCCACAAATCCCAATTACAATTTTTACAAAGAAATTCTTTTATAAAAATGAATAAATTATCAATATTGATATCTATAAAAAATACAATATAAAAAAGTTTTCATTTTATATTATTTTAATTCATGAAAATATTTTTACTTTTAACTTTTGCTTTTTTTTACACATGCTCTAATATTTTATACTGACATTCCATTTACATAAACATGTAAAATATTTGTAAAATATTTTATTCAAGGACCCCGAGGTCTGCCGATCGTGGGAAATATACTCGACGTGAAACGTCTAGTTGATGAAACCAAGTTTTATTCCCATGCCTGGTGTCGGTTGGCCGATATTTACGGACCCATCGTCGGCTTGAAACTTGGTATATCCGAACCGCTGATCATTGTTTCGGGTAAGGACGCTGTAGTCGAAATGATGGGTCGACCTGAGTTTGACGGCAGACCTGATGGATTTATACACAGATTTCGGACGGGAGGTGAACGAAGAGGCGTACTGTTCACGGACGGTGATATCTGGCGAGATCAAAGAAGGTACTTTGCAATGCGATTATTATCTTTATTATTATTAGTAATCCTAAGGGTTCTCAAAATCGTATCGTTTTATGTAAATTATGAAATCTTTAGCATCAATATAAATTAATGAGGAAACTTTTATTCTTATTAAATAATAATTTTAAATATATATTTTTAAAATATCAATAATACTTTTTATATTTGCATTTTCTTTATATTTGCAACCATTATTAAGATTAAATCTTTGAAATATGATTACATTATTTTTTGCGCACAAAAACTAAGAAAAATAAACTTATATTACAACTTGTTACGAGTTTTCAGATTTGCCTTGAGAACATTGAAGGAATTTGGATTCGGTAAAGTCACAATGGAGGACATAATATTAAACGATGCTATTTCCTTAACGAGTACGATAGAGTCGCTAGCTAAATTGGGACCCATTACAAACTTGTACAATATTACCTCAATAGCCGTCCTTAATAGTTTGTGGACATTAATTGCTGGATCAAGGTGTACTGCAAAATTATTATAAATTACATACAATTACGTTTCATCAATAATAACATTAGAATATATTGTCCATAGATATGACTTGCAAAATCCAAAATTAACAGAGATTTTGTCAGTAGTAAACGATCTCACCAGAAATAGTAATGCCACAGGCGGCATATTGACCCACTTGCCTTTTTTGAGATATATCATCCCAGGATTGACCGGATTTACTGTGTTAGATCAAAGATTGGCACGAATGTGGCAATTTTTCGGGGTAATCTAATATTTTTCTTCTTTATGGATGTAATTTCGATCTATATACTAAGATATTTTATTTCAGTCCGAAATAACGAGGCACAAACAAACTAGAACGCACGGCGAGATCAGAGACTTTATCGATGTTTATTTAGCGGAGATGGACAGCAAGCAATCAAATCCGACCGTATCATCTTTTAACGGTACACAATACATTATGTACAAAAAATGTACAAAAAAGAAAAATAAAAAAAGTTTTATATAAGTTTAAATATATTAAAATTTTCTGCCACTTTATTGTTAAATTCTTATAATCATAAAAAAAGAAATAACATTATTCATGAAGAGAAAATAGTATTTAAAAATAGTTTATTTTAATAATATTGTAATAAATAAATAAATATATATATAATGTGTTTAATTTTAATGAAAATTAGATAAAATTAGATAATTAAATAATTTTTTTGTTACGTGTGACAAATAATATAAAATACTGTTCCAGAAGAACAATTAATCGGTGTTGTGAAAGACCTTTTCACCGCCGGTGTAGAAACGACAAATAATACGATTGGCTTTATAATAACGTATCTTGTGGCAAAACAGGATGTACAAAGAAAAGTATATGAGGAAATCGAGAGAGTGCTAGGCAAGGAAGTACTACCTCGCACAGAATACAAAAATCGGTATGTACGGAAAAATATTGCTTGGCATACTATTAATATTAAATCGTTCGGAAGTTGCACGGATATACGAAAAATTTGCGGTCGCAAATTTTCAGACTGCCATACTTAAACGCGACGATAGCGGAGGTGTCGAGATTAGCGAATGTCGGTCCAACCTCAATCCCTCATCGGGCAATGACTGACTCTACTCTCCTGGGTTACAAGATAAAAAAGAATTATACTTTGTTGGCTAATCTGCGAAGCGTACATATGGACGAGCAACATTGGGGCGATCCGAAGGAATTTCGGCCAGAAAGATTTATTAATGACAAAGGAGAGTACATCGAGGACCCTTGGCTGATACCATTCGGCTTAGGTATACAAATAAATATACAAATCTCTTACAAACCTGAAGATTGTGATATTAATAATATAACAGGTCGTCGAAAGTGCTTGGGCGAGATCTTGGCGAGGAACAGCGTATTCCTGTTTACTGCATGTCTATTGCAGAAATTTCAATTTGTGTTATCTCCGGAACATCCCGACCCCATTTTAGACGGTCTGGACGGCTTTACAATCGCGCCACCTAATTTAAGTGTTATTGCTATCAAAAGAAAATGACTGCTTAATTTTTCATTGATGCATGTAATGTAATGTACTAATACTTATAAAATAATATATATATATATATATATATATATAATCTATACAAAAATATATAATATGGATGAAATAATAATTATATTTTATAACAATTGTTTATATAGAATTAATAAAATACTACTTTTCAAAAGGATTGCAGGAATTAATAATCGTATTTTTTTTTTACAATAGCGATTATCTTTATTTTTATTTTTTTTTTAATACAAGTTCGATCTCAAGTAATGTTAGAAGACTCTATTTACATTTGATATACAATTAACATGTTTTCTATTCACAAAAGAAATGCTTACAAGAAGTCTTTCACTATATCCCGTAACATTTTAGGGAACGTTATATTTTTTTTTATCGTTGGCTTATGCATTTGGCATAATTCAAAAAATGGCGAACCAACTATATAATTGTTTTCGTATCGATGTTTATATAAAGCGCGATAAATGATGGAAGACAACAGAGAGACAAGAAGAATCATCAAATCTTCGCAGTGCCAAAGTAACTATCTATATTCATTTCTACAGTTTCGATGCTTCGAATTATCGAGTGAATTGACCAGACAATTGCCGCAAATATTTGCTTCGAAAAAAAATTAATTAGTATATCGAAATTTAGAGTTAAGAATATTTTTTTCGTAAACAAAATATATATTCAAAATATATATTATATACAACCACAAGATACATAGAACTGACACAACCGTCAGCTTTGATTGACATATTTATATAATCTCTATGAAAGAATGTATTACTTACAATATGTCATATACTAATATTTATAGAGTAAAAACAAATAATAGTCCATATAACCGGACGCATTATGATAGACATATAGAATCGTAATATAACATGAGAGAAGTTTCAAGTTTTATTTACACGAAGAATTTGGAGATTTTTATATGGTCCACACAGATGTAGCTCTTCTGTATGAGTGATAATAATGCAGTCATCATCGTGATTTACAATGAGTATTAATTAATTGGAAGTTTAGACAATTTTATATTTTTTAATAACGATGCAAATACTTCAGAATTTTAATATATTTATATAATCAGTAGCCGATTTAGTAAAAATTATTAATCAGATTAAGGACTAACACAACATATAACATCGATAAATTAACATAACAAAATAACAAAATTATTCTCACAATGCATGACGACAAATAAAAAACTGATTTGTAACAAAAATACAAATATTCACATGTAAATAATTAGTTAAGTATAATTTCTTTTTCTCTTCAATGTTAATATCAAATCACGATGTGAATCGAGTGATCTCATATATATAATATGATTGTTAACCATTAACTATCTCATGGAATAACAGTTCCAAAACTTGAACTCTTATAATTCACATGAATCTAACAATAAGTTCGACGATGTCCAGTTAAACTTCAAAAAACATGATACAATATCTCAAAAATTTCTTCTGTTATTTACATTTCTTTAGTAGAGCCATCGACAATGTCTGATCCGCATGTCAAGATCATTCACAGCCTTATAATCAGCTACATTGTCATTTTACAGCTTGTTCGCAAATAATTATATAAAAGAAACTGTTATAGATGAAAAAATTTACGTGCACGAAAATATTTTATTGCAAAATTAATATGAAATCTAAATCTGCATCTATCTTTGTAAAACTAGAAGTGAGCATTGATATATGCATGAATTAATTTGATTATCCATACTACATGTAAAATATTTATAACCAAAAATGGAAGATTCACGAATATATCATACGTATTTTTTATGAACATACAGTATAATTTTCTAAATATATAGCACGTAAATTTCTTAGAAACGTTATATTATCGTCAGAATTACTTTATAGAATTAGAGAGAGACTTCAGATATACATGATATCTGATTTCTAATAGTACACTGCTTGTGTGCAGGTCAAAGCAGAAAAGTCTTCTACTGTTTTGCGATTTTCGTAATTATTAACGAGTTATTAAAATCGTAGAATAAGCGCGCCCGATCTGTCGGCCAATGCAAACGCTTGACGAAATACAATCGTCCAACACGCGTTTGCGATAGAAATGCAATGAAATGTTTGGAGATATGCACTATAAGCAAATGTTCTGTTAATTGTAGACTTCACGTCTATATATCTCGCCGTATTCTGTGATCTTTAGTAATTAACTCGTTACTAATTCTGAAAATCATAAAATGGTAGAAGACTTTTCTACTCAGTTTGACTCACTCTACTCGTTATACAAGCGATGTATCATTAGGAATCAGACATCCCGTACATATCTCAAAGATAAATTACAACATTGCATCTTTCCCTTCACTGTGCAAAAGGCCGAATCGACGAGAGCGTCATGAAATGATTTTGCACAATCCACGAATCGATTCTATTTTCGAACAATAAATCCTGCCCAAAATTGATTCGAGACTAGATGACGTCTCGTCTACGCGAACCTCAGGACGACAATGCTAAACCCAATCGTGCAAAAACCATTTCTCTTCTTAACCGCGTGATCTCCCAGTAAACATCGTGAACTGTAACAGTAGATTAAAAAATATAAGTACTAGCAGAAAAATGTAAATTATTTTTGATTTTTATTACTTTCAATATTTAATACATAAACATTAAAATATTTGTCTGAAAAATTTTTTTTTATTTTTAAGTACGTTATATATAAAAAGAACAAAATCTCTAATAAATTATTTATCATTATGCATTAAAACATACCTGAACTTTTGACGAGACCACGCTCAACGTATCTTAGATAATTAAGAAAATCACATACCGCTATGATCTACAAGAAAGCAGAATATTCTTTACAAAACAGAATTTTCTATTATTTTTCGAATGAATATAAATAACCATTATATAGAACTTACTCGATTGCGACATATCTGCGAAATGCAGTGCCATTGGTTTTCTTGATCACTGAGCCGCATACGATAATGGCATTGCCGTGGTGTTTCCAATAGTGCACATTTTCTGAAATCGAAATATTATCGCTGTTTCATACATTTACAAAACTTTTATAGAAACATTTGTGATAATAATACCATCGTGAATAAAAGCATATAATCTTCCAATTATTGTTGCATCAACTTCAAATCTTGCAAATTGTATGCAATTGTAATGTATAAAGACATTACAGAAACATAGAATTGCAAAGTTCCAATCAGATTATAACAATATTTATGTCAGAAACATAAATATATGAAAATAAATATAGAAATATCACCAATTAATAATAAGAAATATGTGTTTAAATCATCCAATAAACGCACAAAATCTTGTAATTTTTTTATTATATCCTGAGATATTAAATATTTTAACATAGAAACTTGAAAACGTACTTGGGAAAAGCAAGTTTTGTTTTATCGCTGACCGCCTCGATAAATATGATACCATCCAAAACGGCTTGTCTGACCCTAGCCCCCAATTCTTTATTTGGGAAATCCAAGCAGAGGTCGATATCCTCCCTAAATACCCTCCCAACGAAGGGATCACTTTTGTCGATGCAGGGATTTGCTTTCCACCTCAGAAACTCAGTATGCACTCTTGGATCAACTTCCAGACCGAAGTCCTTACATTCCTTTTCCTTCTCCTTCTCACGCTCACGCTTCCAATCTCTTTCAAGAGTCTCCTTGTCGATTGGTAGAGGCGGCCTTTGTTCTTTCACAGGTGATTCAGGCGGCGAATTCTCGCGACCGTATTTTAAATTAAAATGCGACGGCGACCTGTATCAGAATTGCAAATTATTTTTAACCGTGTTATTAAATTTGCATTTTGTCTTGCAAAAAATAAACATAAATACTTAAGTAAGTATATGACTTTTTATGTTTCTTATAATTTATAATAGTTTATAAGTAGTTATTCTGTATATACTGTTATTGTGTTATTTTTAATTATGTGTTATTTTTGTTTAGAAAAATTATCGAAATACATAATATAAACTTTAATTCTTTTTAATAATAAAACTTTATAACAGATAAAAATATTTTTTCGAAATTACCAACAATATAACAAATGTGCAATTATTATGACGTACTGCTTGAATTTGTCATTTCCACATTCAAAATGCTCGGTAGTTTTAAAGAATTATAAATTTCAAAAAAGGTCGAATTACCTCCGATGTTTTTTTGTGAAAAGCCCTTGCTGGCTCTCCTCCCCATTACTAACGCGTCCCTTCGTGTCAATTTGAGGATGCAAATGAGGATTGGGCCTTGACGGTGTAGATGTAAGCACCAAAGTTTTCAAAGCTGCTACTTCAGCTGCGAGCACTTCCGATTTCATGCGGCTCTCCTCCAGAAGACGTTCCGCCGTCGCTTGACGTACGTTAGCTTCTCGAACCATATTATGTGCCTCCTATAATAAACATTTTTTATATTAAATAATCTAAATTGTTATATTTATACTGCTATATAATAATATGTTATATAATAATATGTTAATAACTTAAATTGTTATATTAATAAAATAATTTCATTTCTCTGTTAATATTGAAAACTATATCTTACATAAGCGTACAATTTTATTATTTATAATTTAGTATTGTAATTCGTTCTTTGATTTAATTTTTTCATTGTAATAAAATGTGCGTTATTTAATCTTCTAACAATATGGAATTGGTAACACTAACTTGAAAGAGACTGGCAGTGAGTTCTTCGAGCTCGGCTTCTACATCCTGTCTGATCCGCGAGAGTCTGGCTACTTCTTCGTCCTTTAATTTTAATTCTTCATGAGCTCTTTTAAGTTCTTCTTGCAATTTGGCCACTGCATGCTCTTTTACTTCAGCCACTGCTCTTCCCCATTGCAGAGTAGTAGGCGATGGCGGACCGTTAGTCTTTTTAGGAACGCACAATTCTTGCTTTGATGATTCTCCCAGCTAAAAAAATATTCACAAAATAATTATGTAAAGTATATAGTAATATTATATTAGTGTATAAAATGTAGTGAGCATTAGTAATATTATATATTTGTACAAGAATTATTAAAATACGACGAAGCGAAGATTGAAATTACATGCGTATTTTTAGAGAGGGAGAGTCTTTTTGTTGTTTCAAAGGACTTCTCCTTTTTCAAGTCCGTATCGAGTTTCTCATCGGCAGTTTCTCTCACAGAGTCATCTTCGCTCAACCGAAAATCCAAAGGTTTCGTACATTGAGCTTGAGATTCCAAGACTTCCGACTCGTGAGATTTTAACTTTTCGCAGGATTTCACGGACTTCTTCTCTTCTGATAAGTTTCGATGTCGCGACAGGACACCTTGCAACTTTTCGTTGTATGCGAATAGTGGAGTAGTTTTGGTTGAATTGGAACTAAAATATGCAAATCTCATTATTCTCGATAGCATAACACACATAAGTATTACAATAATAATAATATAATCGATGATATCCGGCAATCCCGAATATCAATTAAAAATTTTAAATGTAGCATCGTTTTCTACAAAAAAGGAATTAATTTTGCAATCATAGCAAAATTATTACTATTATTATACATTCGACAAAGTAAAAATTAAATTTCGTTACTACAATCAATTATTGGATATTAGAAAACCAATAGAAAATCAATTAAATTCATTCAATACCCAGGGTAGCACAATTGGTTTCATATACATTTTTTAAACATATGTGTATACGATTACGAAACGTTACATACGTTTAAAGAACGTATATGAAATTAATTTGCGCTAATCGGGTATTTAACCAAACGTAATAAAAATTCTCCATTATGGTAAATTTCGTATTTCATTTTATCGAAAGCAATTTCAAAAATCAATTACATATACTAAATAAAAAGATGATTTCGATAGAAAAGTAAAAAGTCAATAAAAAAAGTCAATAAACATACCTATCACCTAGGAACTTGTTATCATCCTCGTCGAATAGACTAGTGGGCTCTTCATCCTCGTCCTCGCATTTTGTGGCATAACCGAAGAGGTCCGTAGCTGCCCTCGCGAGGTCCGATTTGAGAATAGGATGAGGCGGATGTAGCGTGGCGCAATCAGCTTCGTCCGTGTAGAGCTCATCTTCATCCGTGGTGTATTCCTCATCGCCGGTTGTTCCGGTGCTCCCGGCCCGTCTGTGCTTCGTCGTGAGAGGTCGATAGGCGTATTCATTCGAGCCGGAAACTGACTCGTTGGATTCCATTGACTCGGGCTGCTGTTGTTCCTGGACCTCCTTCATGGCGCCTTACTGTGATTGAATATAGTCTTGAAACTTGCTGAAACATTTAAATATTATTTCTTGACACGTGACACGTAAAGATATTTCAAACATTGTTCTTTTTCATATAAATATATTCTACTTTTTTACTTAATAATATAATAAAATAACTTTTCTTATCTTTAAACTGAATATAAAACTTGTTTTAAATATTTTAATTTAATAAATTATTATTATTATAAATTTTGATTTAATAAATTAATTTTATTTATATTTTCAATTTGTACACAATTATATTTTCGCTTTGTAGTACAAGTTTATTCCCCCAAGTAATATTCGTTTAATTTTATTCCTGGCCATGTGACATATAATCACAATATTGAATATACTTGTGAAAACCGACTAAGCTCTTTCTCATGTAAAACCCTACAATTTTTTTTATAAATAACTCATAAATTTCATGCGTGCCTTGCGTGATTGCGAATGCGTGTGGCACGCATGTGCTGGCCTTTGCTTATTACATAAGTGTATCTTGGGAAATTTAAATTTATTAACACACTAGCCATGTCGAATGAACCTATTATTCGTCACGGTCATTATGCAAACTTGGTATAAATTTCCATGCGAAAATTTAACTAATATCGGCCAAATTAAACGCTCCGCTTTTTATTAAAGATACGATAAAATCGGGGGCGCACAGCTGTGCAGTTAATTGCTTCGAGCCCACTTAAATAAATACATTATATAGAAAACTGAATATAATATCTTGTTTTTAACGAATTATCTCTTTTGACACTATTTCACTTAACTGCTTTAAAACCTTCCAACTACTCCACGCTTACAGATACAATACAATGCTTACAGATAATGAAAAGGAACGAACGTGCGCTATCATGTTGCACGCATATCCTTACGTCATACTGCCATATCGTGCACATAATGGTTAGAAGGGGAATATATTCATTCATACATCCTTCTTACAGGTCAAAAAGAGTTAGAAACTCGGCAAATTTTTGTTAAAGTTGTTTTTGTTAAAGATTATTAATTCAACTTATCTCAGGTGACATGAAAAGTCCGAGAAATGATATCATTGGAATTAAGCGCAAGCACATTATTAACTCTTTATTGTTAAATCTCCAATGAATATTACAATGCTCTTTAATTAAGAACTGCAACTGTATGAATAATAACAATATCCAGTAATTCAGAATAGTTTTAAAGGATAATCATATTTTTCTCCAGATGCTTCAGAACGCGGGTAAATTTCCGGCTTAATTCCGCGGATCAGCGTTAATTGGCGTGCAAAGTATGCGGAAGAACGCGTTACATTTCAATTTGCATACATTCATCCAATTGCTCTCGTTGCAATTAGAGATCTACCATTTTCTGATTACATAAATTTTTTAATTATTCATTTCGAAGAACTACGAGAATCAGATAATAAATTTATTATTAATATATCTTTTATCGCAAATCGCTGCCAACACCAATTAACCAATCTAGCATACATAATTAAAAAAATTATTATTAATAATTAAAAATTTCCATTGCATCTGTCTAGTTCGGTTCTTCCGATTTTTTTTCTTTCTTAAGTGGAGCACAATTTCTACGATCAAAGTCACGAGAAGGATGGTTAAAGGATGGCTCGTTTAATCTTCGAGGATATCACGTGGATTGTTTCTACATATTCTCACGAGGCAACGGTTAACAATGTAACAGGCGGTACCATGAGTACGAAGATGATTTCCTTGGAGGCTATATAAGGGACGCGCGGAGATTGCGTCACGGTTAAATCGTGATCGCGCGAGTGGTACAGCCGGGCACTACGTGCTACTCTCTCGTGTATCGTCGCGGGTCAGTACCACGTGATAAGCACAAATCAGAGATATAATTTTTCATTTTTGTCACAACAAACAAAATTCTAAAAACTGTTTATAACATTCTTATAAAGGTAATCATGCAATTTAAATGTAAATATTAAAGCATCGTCAAAATCGATCTCTCTAATCTCTCCCTATCGCTAATTTTAATGACTTTTTATTTTCTACAAATCAGATATGTTTAATTTAAAATTGCAAAAGCGTAGAGAAGCGACATAAACAACAGCGTAGAGAAGCGTGCGTTTGTGTTGTTAATTTGATAAGCAGCGCGCAAGAAAGTGCGAAATCCAGTGTCTGATTCGTCGATCATTTCGCGTCAGCGAAGGCCAGTAATTCCGCGGTTAATTATCAGTCAACACGACGAAGGGAGATGAAGGGGTGTGATTAACATTTACAGAGGGAAACATTCTCGCATTTCCTGCGAGAAATACCACACTCCCCTGGATATACACATCCCTGGCCTTGCGCTCTCTCTCTCTCTCTCTCTCTCTCACGCTTCGCGTGTGCTAGTTAGCTTCGTGCACGCGGGTTCTGAATTGACAGCGTCTCAACAATGTGGACGCGTGTGCGTCTCTCGTTTGCACGTGTGAGTAAGCGGCGTGCGACCGCGTACCAGTCGCAGACACGCTCTATGAACATCGTACCACGACAGACGACAGCGAAGGATATAGGATTGTACCACACTTTCATTCGCCTGCCGAATGTTCCGAATGAACGAGGAAAGATTTTTTCATTTCGACATGAGATCATCGATTATTTTCGAAAGGGGGGAATGGGACAGGCAAAGCAAAGGGGGTAGAACCATGGTGTAACGTCACTGAATGTCGGATTTTCATTTAGGTAGAATTCGAACGAAGATTTAAAGTCCTTTCTCAATCGTGAAACTTTCTTAAGATTTAATTTTTTCTTATGAAAATTTTACCGACTTGATTTCATCGACGCGAGATGCTCGAAAATGGCGGGTCAGAATTAGAATGAATCACGCGTGGGCATGAATAAGATGATGTCAGATATATGTCCAGATTCTCATCTCTCTCTCTCTCTCTCTCTCTCATGTAGTCTGTTCCCATCTGAAATCTAGTAGGGTAAATTTTTATCGTAACTCTTCTATTCATTGTTCTAGTGAATAATATTTTATTCATGTGAGATAAATCCTATTCATTGAATAAATGTACTTGTCCACTTTCTTTCTCTCTTTCTCTCTTCTTTTCCAAAGTGAGAAAAGAAAACAGTACAGATTTCACATGAATAATTCTTTGGTGAAACTAGACTAAGCTAGACTATGACAGGTTATCTAAATATACGGCATGGAACGAGATGCAATGAGATTATTAATATAAACGAAGTACAAGGTAAAGCTATAGCCCGAAAAGCTGATAGCTCGGATACTCAATCGTGCAAGCTTGCCAATCAAGGTTTCTAGTAATAATGCTACAGCATTAAAATACTCGTGCCTTGAGAATTGCAGCGAATAGGCCTCAATTCAAATGACCTAGATGCATGTAAGTAAGAGGGACGTAATTTAATTTGTCGTTTGCTAGTACAGTCGCGCCTGCATCCAAGTAGTCGAAGTTAACAAACTTCACGCTACAAATTTACGATTTACGATTTATCTAATTATTATTTATCACAGTTTCCTACTAACATTTCCTACCAACATTTATAATTATAACGTAATAATCTAAACGTGTCTGACAAGCTCGCAGAAACTAACGCGATATATTATTCTAATCTAAGTTTGCTATTTACGAGAGAAAGAGAGCGAGAGAGAGAAGGAGAGAGAGAGAGAGAGAGAGAGAGAGAGAGAGAGAAGGAGAAAGATAATTAAAACTTCTTCATAAAAGATGTATGCACAGGAACTCGCAGAACGTATAATGCCTTTTCCTCTTGTAATTATATTCTCGGGTATAAAACAACGTCGCAGAGAGATTTCATTGAAATGCGCGCAAAAAAGCAAAAAAAAATTTAAAAGCGAGATTGAAGCACGTCATTTCACACACCATTGCACGATTTGACACCTCCGCAGGTGCGTCTTAATCTCGCCG
Organism: Pogonomyrmex barbatus; assembly: GCF_055798465.1. Taxonomy (NCBI): domain Eukaryota; kingdom Metazoa; phylum Arthropoda; class Insecta; order Hymenoptera; family Formicidae; genus Pogonomyrmex; species Pogonomyrmex barbatus. The sequence continues at coordinate 13,505,869 of NW_028297116.1, forward strand.
CACATCTTCTTTCATAATGAATAATTATTGTGCATTGATTGCAATAGACATGTATAACTCCACGCAGATATACATGTAACCTTCAGCTGTGGAGATATAGCACCTTTCTTTATCGATAACGTATGGAGTTTGGGTCCGATACAATTCGCGCGGCATTTATATCGCATGACGCATGCCACTCGTAATGCCATTATTTCGCTTTTTTTTTTTTTTTTTTTTCATACATTCGCGCAGCTGACAAATGCATTTTCGCGCGCGTGCACACTTTTTGTTATTCCCAATCATACATCACAACGCGCCACGGAAGCTACAATATAGGACTATTGTGTAGCTTCCTATTGTAAGATTGACACACCGTGTCATGAACGACAGAGACAATGGCGCGGGTTAATCCGGCAATGTTTCATTTTACACCCTACCTCTGCGATTGACTAACAGTATATCGTATCACCGAGCAATTCATACGGCATTCATACTTCCGAGATGAGCTACGCTCGCGAGCGTAGCGACGATGCATAATTCAACGAAAGCAACAAAGATAACGGGAATAATATCAAGCGTAAAATGTTTATATCCCTTGCAGATATCTACGTAAAGAAAACGTAATAAGGAACGTAATAAAATTTATTCTAGCCTCATAAATATATTATACAATACGGAGTATATGCAGGATAAAAGGATAAAATGCAGATAAAATCTTTTTACATCTGTAGAGAAAAAAAACCTATATATTATATATACTAATGAAACTTATATGATAGAAATTGTAATTAGAGAAAGAAGGATTCAAATCAACTTTGAAGAAATTATGAGTAACTTTTCTGATAGTTGACCTTTGAAAGAGAGAGCTGTCAAAGGTAGGATAAAAGAGAGAATGCTTATGCAAGGTGAATATATAAAGGCCAAGATGATACGACTAACAACATAACTATAGCAGGGGAATTACGAAAAGAAATGTGGACGTTGTTTCCCACGTACGTCAAGACCGTACAATGCATCCTCTACTAAATCAACATTAACGACGTATAACCAGCAAAACATAGTGAAGGTCGCAATATTCTCCCTGGATACGCAAATTAAAAATCTGCAAACGCACTAGTTCTTATCAGACGAATTAATTGGATCTGAGATATACGATAATTATTTCTCACGAATCGAAGCTATTTTACTATTGAAGTTACAAAGATGTCCAAAATATCATCCAGTCTTTTAACTTTTTAATAATCAGTCTATGATTTTATTCGTTATGTCGTTATTATTTTCCAAATTTATTTTTAGATTAATTTAATTCTAATTAATCTATACATAAATATCTATACATAATTTAATCTATACATAAATAAATATTTTATGTAAGAAAAAAATGTACTGTAAAAATTTTTTAAGCGCAGTGCGTTGAAATTGTATTAATAATTTTAGTTTGAAATTGTATTAATAATTTTAGTATAACTAGAACTGCTTACGTCATGCCGTTAGAATAAAGATTATCTGATATATATATATATTCAGAAACGTGTACCGTAACTGTCATACGTGTGTATCTCGATCGAGCAATTATTTACGGTGAAACGCCCACATTTTACCTCGTCGCGACAACGGCGTACACCGCAATCAGTTATTCAACGATTACAAGGCTTACGTACAAAACAAATGAGAGAAGCGGATAAATCGGAAGTACGTTATCGCGCGACCAATCTCTGGTTTCCATTTGATAACGAAGCACCTGCTCGACACAATGCGATTTCAAACAGATACACCCCGATATAGGACAAGCGGAGGAGCCGGTGAAACTGATGCGAGAATAAATCGCATGTATATCCAGTGATTAAAATGCCCAGTAGCGATGGTTACATTTAAAACGTGTCACGATTTCTATCTCTTTCTCTCTCTTTCTATGCATCATTTTCCAAATACTTTAAATTATTTTCTGGCAACTGGAGAACGGGCTCACTCGCCCGATGCAATTTCAATCTTGAATCCACGGCGACGCCAAATTGAAAAAAAAAAAAAAAAAAAAAAAAAAGAATATTATTCCGAGAAAGTGTACTGAAGTAATTTTCTACGATACGCTCCATCAATCAAACCGTCTGGCCAATCTCGTAGTGAATTGCTATCGAGAGTCGAAGGTCGGGTTTCGCCAGATCTGCGATTTGACGCAAACTACGAGCGATTGGTAAAATTAATATAACGCGTAATATACATGTGTCGATCCTGACTTGCGTTAGTCGTAAATAAAAATTACGCTTGACTTATAATACTAAATGTCGTAGTCTCGCGCTCGTTTATACGTCACTGTACCCAATTCAAGTTGCAAATCCAATTTAGGCTCTTCTGATCGCGTGATCAAACGAAAGGTTCAGACGTTCTACACTCGCGTTCTATTCCTCGCACGATTTTATTTATCTCGCGAAACTAAGATTGGAAAGACTCGACCATCGCGAAAATATGACAGAGTTAAAATTATTCCGTTGGCGATTACGTTAAGAAGAAATGTCAATCTCGCGCGAAGTCTCGGAAATGCTGAATACAATGCCAGCGGCAGAAGCGAGGTGACAGTTTCGAGTTTCCGCCAGCGGGACTTACCTGTCAGGTGAAATCTTCTCCGAAATCGGCGACATTCGTCACGTCAATTCAATGTGGACAACGATCGATCGCGATGTCGCGACTGCAAAGTCAACGATAGACAAAAGGCAAAACTCGATCGTGAGTCACCAAATCCACGCTTCGCGGCGGTTCGACGCGGACTGAACCTGCTATACTCTCCCACTCTCTCTTTCTCTCCCTCGAAGTTTGCCAATGATCTCTCCCCCCTTGGGAGACGATCTGGCATCGCCTCGATCATCATCCTCCTCGCCTCGTACATCATCAACCTGCTGCGGCGAGCCAAGAGGAGTTACGTTGTGCAATTGCGTTATACGAGTGGTAGTGTGTCGTATATGATAGAGCGTTTCAAATAGAATCGTAGACCGGATTGAAGAGTCGAAATGAACACAAGAATGAGGAAGTTCGCAATTTGTAATTTTAGACGTCACGACGTCGAGTTACGTCAGATCGTGCCCTAGAAATATTTCGTTGAATTCTTCGTTGATTCTTCAATCTCGATTAAAGTATTTCAAGAGAAAGATGTAACAAAAAAAAAATCATTTTTGAGAAATAATTTATTAAATAATTTATAGATAGATAGCATTTCTTTTTCTCCACTTGCGCAAATAAATATCGCTAATTAATTTAAAAAATTATTATTAATTATCTTACAAAAAAATGATCAATGATTGTTCATTTTCACTTGTGCTACTCTTCTTCCTTGGCTATCTTTTCCTACTTATTCGACCCGCCGGCCGTCTGTTTCTAATCACGACATTATAAGCGCATTATTGACTGACCGCATCCTTGTCTCTTGACAACCGCGCCAGTTGATTATACATTTTCGCTTATGCATTTGCATTTAACATTTACATTTGATTCTTCTTAGCCACAAATCCCCCTTCCGGCCACTTGTCCACCTGATAGCTCATCCTCCCACGCATGAGTTTCGATAATAACAACATCCCTCTCTCGTGCCTATCAGTGCTCGAGTAGGCCAGCTAGCTGGAACGTTAATTATAGCGTCCGTAATTGAGTTTGATAGGGCTCAATGAGATAAGTGTGACCCTTGATGCACGGCGACCTCTACATACCACGACTGGGAGCATTAACGTTAATCATCTACTGGTTTCTTCCTACGCACATGTCATACGGCTATTAAAATCATTCGTAATTTTCTTTTTCCTAGAAAGTACAAAAATAGACATCCCCTTTGTACATCTATGTCGTAATCAATCATCTGCTATTAGCAGAATTAGCTTTGTTGACTATTAAATAATGGGAGAATTTTATTGGATCTTTTAATTGTGTACAGACTTTTAAATCGATACGCTGTTTACTCTTTTACTTTGCGGCTCAATTAGCAACATTAAAAGCTTCCATCCTGCCTTTCGGAGTGTTCCCGCTCCCTCGCAAACGCGAAAGCAACTGAAAACTCTTCTTGCAACGCAACGATGCATTGTTCGTTGCGTTCGCAGTACGCCGAACAATCCCGCTGTTGAACAAGCTTTAGCTTCGTGAAATCTCGGCTCCTGCCGATAATAAAACTTCACCCGTCGAATTAAAGTTCATCGCGGCGTTTTTAATCTGTTGTTTGCCAAGTTTGCAAAAATAACTACTTGCATCAAAAGAACTGACATAAAATAAGAGATATTTTTAAATAATGCATCTGTAGGGAAAAGAAATTTATTTCCCCGTAAAATTTATCCAGATTTTTTAAATGCATTTATATTAATATTTAATTACTAAAATGTTAGAGAGAGAGAGAGAGAGAGAGAGAGACAAGAAGAAATTTTAAGAAAAGATTTTTGTTGTATGAGGCAGCAAGAAAATTTCAACGCCAAGCCTTTTAGTAAATTATTTTCATGGATATGCTTTCAAGGAATCGAATAAAAAGAAATAAGATCGCGAGAAACCTTGCCCCGCCAGGAAATTCTTTTCACAACATCGCGTCCCAAGGTTTTTAAATATATCTCTTAAATATCAGTTGCCATCTCGAATAAAAGTTAATATCGAGGGATCCTTTGAGACATCCGAGAAATTTGAAGGAACCATGAAAACCGCTATTCTTTGCGATGCATACACATGTGTGGACCACAACTGAATGTATTGTGCGAGTGAGATGTTATTCTCGGCTATTTGCGTGCGATTTCGTCATTTTCGGCGCCGATTTCATCTCGTCGAACACGCGAGCATATGTGCGCATATGCGAAAAATAGAATTGGAATGGAATAAGTAAAATTTTCATTGACAAGACATTTTCAAATTTAACAACACTCTAGAAAGCATTTCTCGCATGACATGCACCCATGGTAAAAAGCTTGAAAAATTCACGTTTAGAGATAAACTGTGCAGCATCTGAGTTGCCATTAATATTTCAACAGTGGCTGATACCTATTAAATTACATCTTTCAATATTCACCATGTTGCGCGACGTCGAAATTCCGGATAAAATGAAATACACTTCTAATAAAACTTGTTCTTTATATTTCTCTCTTTTTATTAAATTTTTTATTAAATAAATCACCATTACAATAACATAACAAATGTAATATAAATTTTACATACCTCTTTTGTTTTAAAATTATTTTATATGTCAAACTGTAAAAATACTATACACTTTTCTAAATAACAAAAAGTGTAAAAATTTATTTTTAAGCATTTTACAGATATACAAATAAATATATTATCATTGATAACTCAACGAATTCTATTTAAACGATATCGATTAAAATGCCGCATGTAAGAATAATACACAAGATTACATAAGAATAAATTTCCCTTGCATGACGTTATGAATGAATGATTAGGTAAATGGTGATAACAGACTAACATTTTACGACATCTTCCTGTGTCAACCATTATTCGATTGGAATCTGTGTCAAATCAACTCTCCTTTATTAATTAACCAATTCTTCGTATCAAGGTTCTCAAATTAAATATCAGAATATATGTAAAATGCAGAATATATATAAAAAATATTATGCTATTATGCTATTATTAGAATTCATTCTGCAACATAACGCAAAAATTAATTATAACATAAAATTCTTATCAGAATCACGTAAAATCACGTAAAAATGAAAAGGCAACTGCTTCACTATTAACAATAATAATAATTAATAAAATAATAATTTCAGCCGATTTTGTGTCTTTTCTTTTATATCTTATTCTTTATTATCTAATCAGAGCACTAACAAATTACGCAACTATCGACATCTCTCGTGGATATCTCCAACCCCAATTCTACCCCTAGCTTCCACCTTTCTACGAGCCGGGTATAATCATGCGTAAACACAGAGACCTGAAAGGGGACAAGAAGACAGAGGAATACGATCCCCCTTGGTGCAGTTCCTCGGGTGCTTATTTTTAAACGCAGTCGATGCACTTAGGCCTGTCAGCATCGTCGACGTCGCGTATGCAGGAATTCCATACACGATATTACGATACATACGTCGCATATAGGTATTGCCTATGTGCTTATAGCGACAGTATCACGCAAATCATGTGTAGATACGTGCTCTCACGTATTCCCCTCGGGCCGTGACCCGACTGCGCACGAGCCATGATGAATTCCATCATGCAAAAGGGCTGTAACGCGTCGAAACCGATGCACCGCACGTGTGATGCAGGATCGTGTCGTGTTAGATGGGTCACAAAGAGCAACTGCCCAGACAATAGGCCGACATTATAATAGGTTCGTTATTTTATTATACGCTGTCGCGTCTATCGGCGTCAATGAACTCGCGCAATTTGCATACTATGAGCGGCCATAGTGTTCGTATCCGAGCCTTCAATTCTTGACTTCGTGTGCAGGTTCCAGGCAAAGGAAAGAATGTGAAACTCTCTTATTGACTAAAATATACATATGGTCATATTTTTTTATTAAATCACGAATCTATTATGCGTCTTTTCAGTTTGTAAGACCGAAGAAAATGAAAAGTAATGAATAAAATTGCACGACGCTGTATATAGGACGCTGTCATTTCAAAATTGACAGAAAATAAATTACTTCTTGCAAGTTATTCTTTGTTTCAATTTTTCTCTATAAAAATATCACGGAAGGTTATTATTTCTGCCATAATTTTTCAAATTTTAATATTTCAGAGAAACTAAGCTTCAAAATAAAATTTTATTAAAAGACGTAAATTTAAAATGAGTAAGCGAAAAATATAGTATGCGATGTGTCATTGTTCGTTCATGTCTTTTTAAATGTAATTTATGAAAAATTTCATTTTGGCTTGGAAACTCAATATTCTTCTTCGAAAAAATTCGCTTTAAATTTCACAGAGAACAACGCCGAATGTCCGATCCCACGTCATACCCGTAACGTTATAAAAAAAAAAAAAAAACAGCAGAAAATCTCGTTAAGGTACTCATGTATGGTGCATTACGTTGCACATATGATACACTGGTTTAAAGATCGTATAGATCGGTTGGAATAAATTCCTCTGAGAAAGTGCACTCAAGCGAATCTATTCCGCTTCAAAGAGCGTAAACGCATACGGCGCACGGGATTCCACACGCGCAACCGTGAGATCGTAACACGTCCTCATACGTTAGTTCTTGAAATCACGTAATTGCCTTTGATTTATGCAGTATTAACCGGAACCGTTTGTAAGACTTCGGTCTGAGTCAAGCGTAATAATTCTGCACTCAGCTGCGGAGTGTAACATTTCTAATTATACAGCTTATCACATTTTATAAATAATAATAATATTTGCGATTAATAAATTCTTTTTAATTAATCGCTCATGATGTTATTAAGCATTAAAATTTCAAGATGTATTTTAGGAATTTCTGGATCGCATAACTTTCAACATACCGTACATTATTTTGATAATAGCATTAAAGAAGATATATTATTAACATCAAGTTATCTAAAAAAAAAATTAAAAAAATAATTGTAATCTTTCATAGGGGTTTATATTTTTTAAAACGTATAGAATGAAGAAATTTTATTTTTCAGTACTACGACCGAAAAGAATAATCAAAAATAACACACACCCCTTGTCAATTAATATATTAATTTGTAATAATACATAATTTTGTTTGAAAAATACAGTCTCGCAGCAACTGGACAAATAACTAAAAGATTCAGAGATATATCACGAACACGCGTCGCTTCCGACATTCTGGATGTGATAAAGCGTAGGAGATTTATGCAGCCGACAGTATCCCTGCATCTTCCAATGTTGTGTAGTTTTTAGTTATCTCCACCGGTTTCCGCGACACAGACGCACGAGGTTGCACGTGCAGGTTGCACCGCGCATTCATTTTATCTGCAATGGGATAGGGATGCGGCTATCGCACACCTTGCAAAGGAATCTCGCAGAACTATGCTGAAATTGAAATGGAATGAAATTTACGCAATTTAATTGGACGATGAAAACCATAAACCTGAACGTAATAATAAAAGCAGCATGAAGACGAGCAGCATTGCAACGAGAAATATCAAATATATGCATCGCAAGGTTTATTCCCTTTCAAGAGAGAAATTTCCTTCTTTTAAATATTTCAATCAAATTTTGTTTAAGAGAAAATTAAATTTCAAATCGATCGAAAGACAAATCTCTCGCGAAATTGGTTTTCTCTTCCCTCTTCTTTGACACACGTGACTAAACGTAAAGAATGACTCGCGCTCGACAATTTTCGACTTTCCAAACTTAATGTCGATCGATAGAAAATGTTCCGAGCGTCCGAGCGTAAGATTATCTAAATTTATACGTACGCGCGACCTGGTTAAAACACAAATGACAGCGTGTCGACACGTGAAATCGTGGTCGGGGTGCCGCAGGGCTGTCTCGAGGGCAGGGATCGCCCCGTCCATGTCTTCCCGGTGCCATCGAACCGGCGTGGTGCGGACCGGAATCCGGTGGAAACCGGTACGACGGGTTCCACGGTCGGCGGTGCACAACTTCCCGTACTTCTAACTCATAAACACAGAGACAGCTCTCTCTCGTGTACTCGCTCGTAAAAATTCTTACGGCGATCGTGGGCGCTTCTCGTCGAGCGCGCTAACGCGAGTACACGTGCGTGAGTACACGTGCACGTGCGTGAGTGCGTGAGTGCACGTGCACGTGCGTGATCTTCCAGCCCGGGCCCTCTATCCCGAGCGATCGCGCTTGCAATTAATTGGGGATCATGATACCCAGAGCTTTCCTTCGCGTGAACACAGGATTCTTCGTTTTCTTATTAAATTAGTGGCTAAACGACTCGTGGAAGTGTTACCGTACAAGTCTCACTACTTGCGGATGCGGAATGAAGGAAGAATTGGAAATTAGTGTGCGCAATAGAAGAATCGTCGGAAAACGTTATGCGGAATACGAGATCAAAGCTTTGATGTTGGCTCAGACATTATTCTAAAATAATGCGACGAAAATCATAATTTTCTCCCTTTATTTTAACAAATTAAAATGTATTAATAAGCAAAATATTCTAATATTAATCATAAGCCAAATTAAATTGCTGTATTTTAATATAAGGGACTGATTTGACATTAGACTGAGAATCGCGTAGATTCGTGCGTCTGTTATCATGTCGGTAATCACGAATTCTCTTCATTCAAAAAAAAACAAAATACGGGAAAAGGAGATGCGTCAATATAGAATGTAATAATGCCGAGAAAAAAACTTGTAACGAGATTATATATATCACGCGGAAGTAGAATAAACATCCGTAACGCAGTGGAAGAAGCGATTAATTCCGCCTCTCTAACTAATAACCAGTTTGCGTTCGAACGACGCATTCGGACATTCCCACTATTATTAAAGCGCATTACGCGTATTGTTTTGCGTGCACCTTATAAGGTTAAAGGAATGCACGCGCATTGCGAGAAATCCCCATCACGTGTCTCCTTCGTGTTTCCAAAAAAAAGCGGGAATCGCCTCGAAGTTGTGATCGTCAACATTGTAATCGTCATGCATCTCGTCAGATCGCCTTACAAATGCAAGCACGTTGACTTTATTGATCAAAATTATGAACGCAAGGACACGCTGAGCCTTCATTAAGCAGTAATGTATGATAATTACGTGTGCTTGATCATCGATTCCTTCGTCGTTGCGATATTCCGTTATCGTCAACAATTCACTCCGGGAGAACTCCGGTACGAGACCGGTTTTCACACGAGACCGGTTTTCGAAAATGCAATGCGACGCGATGCGAAACCGGTTGACGAAGCAAAACACAATCCTGGATCGTAATCACTTTTTTGCCCCCCCCTCTCCCCCCCCCCGATGAAAAGTGAATGAATGACATATCCTGAGGAAGAGCGAAAAGTCCATCGTCGATTTACTCGATTTGCGTAAGAAACTTCGGAGCTGGCAATAATACTGGTAATTACCTAATTACCGCGAAATGTCGGCTCTCTCTTTCTCTCTCTCTCTTCTTTTTCCTCTTCTCTCACCGACGTCTGAATAAACATACAAAGCAAATTAATTGGACAACACTGTGCACAACAACGTGTGCACGCGCCTCTCCATTGCGTTCTCATCTCGCTTTTTTATCTATTATACAGACACTGGTACGTGCCGCGTTGCGAGTTTTCACGATTACAACAGCCGCCTGGCTCTTTCTATTCCGCCACTCCTGCATCCTCGTGACATGAAAGATCCATGGCATTTTAAAAGAATTGACGCATCCGCATGCCTCTTTCCATAGCTTAGAAAGACTTCTCCCGTTGCGCACCGCGTGGCAATGTTATCCAATGTTTCACTCTTGTTTGAGAAGTTAATTGAGAAGTTAACTTGAAAAATTAAAATCTCAAATTTATCGAGTCGACGATAAATAAACGACGATAATATAGATAATAATTCATTTCTGTTATTTTTGTCATTTTTGTATCGTTGAATATAAAAATACGATCGGAACAAATTATTTAGATTGAGTGCAATTTATATGCTTATTTTATAGTTCACTTCTCCCTTGCAGAGGGAATTGAGAGACGAAGTTGTTTTATAGTCCGTTGCCCTTCGAGGCAAACTTTATCGTGTACTGTCAAGATGATTTGCAGATGCCTCGAGAATATTTCACCAGCCCCAGGACTCTCAAGCGGCGCTTTAGAAAGGCTGACAAAGTCTCGCTCGGCACGAGAACAAGTAGAACGGCCTGCTCGACTAACGGCATCCGGGAATTCAGGGCCGTACGTTGATAAAAAAAAAAAATGATTTTCCAGTTCAAAACAGCTGCGCTATCTTTTTCATTCGGCGAACAACGTCGCGCAAGAGATAAAGTTTATCGCCTATCCATAAATGATGATTATTCTGCATCTGGCAGAAAGGAAAGGAAGATGCGGCTTTCATCATTCTCCGTAAATTGCGCATTCCTCGCGTTTTCTCGCAAGTATTTCAGCGTTTTCATTGCCATTTTACGGCGACATTAGGCTAAATTAACGCTAATTAAGAGACAAATGATATCATTTCCAGATGTGAAATTCACGCGTGTGAAAGAGATGAACTTGCGACATTTTGTGAATACAAATGCCTCGTGTATGTAACATTTTCCTAGATAGATACGCGCGAGAATAAATAAACAAAGGAACAAAAACTAATTTGTACTGTTTCCGTCGCAATAAAGCAATTCCTACGAATTTCACGTAATTGCGATCCAACTCACGATCAGATCTCGCATCGCTACGATAATCGCTTATTGCGAATAACGAGAGATATATTTCATTTCACTATCAAACAAACGATCCCGTAATTTTTTTCGGATTTTTCTGAAAAATCCGTTCGTCAGCTGTTACGGATCTTTATTGTGCACCGCACGTACGTTTAATGGTTGCCTCCCAGGTACTAATTTGTAGTGACCATTACGCGCGAAATAGTAGCAATTACGACGCCTATTAAAGACAAATGAGTGCAATGACTTCTACGAATTAACTTTTGTACTTCTTCGGTAATATTAGACGGTTATTAATTACCTCTCACAGGCTTCTAAGCGCAGTTTAATCTAAGTGCAATTTAATAGCACGCTGTTAAAACAACAGTTAAGTACGTAATAAGTAAACTAATAAAAAATTTTGGACTTACATTTTTAAATGCTGGCGAAATACCAACAACATCACGTCGCGCGAGGCGGAACTGGTTTTCAGTGAATATTGTTATTTTACTCTAAAAGCTGTTTATTCTACCGATACGTTATTTCGTAAAAAGTATTATAAGAAGCATTATAAACTCTCGAAAGAAGTACTTTACATTTTACATTAGACTTGCGTAAGTAGTAAAGTAATAAATGTACTTTCCTCTTGATAATTAAAAGATCCGTCACTTATCAAGATTCAGCGGTATCTAACTAAACTTGTCGTGATTCCACCAATGTATCAGTTTACATTGTATTCGTTATTTGTTAATCTACTTGTTTCCAGCTTCATGCTCCGATAGGCATTCCATATCGCGAATCCGAAAGATAGAAATCCGAAAAGCGCATTGTACCCCGATAATGTTTAGATCAACTTGTTAACTTGACTTTTTGCTGAAAATCTTACGTTTGTTAGAATCTTCATTTTTCAATCGGTTCTCGCTAAACATTCGTGCTGGTTTTTTTCTAGAAAAGTGATTAATGATATACGCGAATGAAGAATAACCGGCAATTTTCAGCGATAAGACAGATATACCATGGCAAATACTCGATCGAGACACTTTGCACGCTCGCTGCACAATAAGTCAACTTTCACCTCGAGCAGACTGAATGCTTTCGCGTTAAGAGAGAAATCTATAGATACAAAGAGTTCGTGCTTTAGACTTAAGAACTCCGCCTCGCCTTCGCCTTCGACTCGAAAAATTTCTGCGGACGCTCGCCTTCGACGTAGCTTAAAATATTCGTAAATTGAACGTCCGATCGCGCAGGTGTCACGAGTCCCATTCCACATATACAAAACGTTACACAGCTCGCGAAAATAAAATTAGACAACAGATCTCGTCCGGTTTCTCTCCGTTTTTATTACATAACAGCAAAAAGTAGGCGGTTTGCGCTGATCGCTTGCGTAAATATTTTGCATCAAGAAATTTTTTATACCTGGACAAAAGTAAGCAAAGATTTTATGAGTTTTCACTTAAATTTATTTTTATCTTTGCAGAGTATTTTTATAGAGATGCCATGTTTACAGAAAAATTGCATTTCACATTAAATTATGGTTTTTACTTATTTTTTTACGTTTAAGATCTTCCCATTGGTTGGTATCATCAATAACAGACCACTCTATGTGTCATATACCATTGTGCAACGTTTCGTGTCATAAAAAACGCATTTCCGGGTTCTTTTGCAGGCGCCATTTATCAAATAGCGCTCGCATCGATCTCAAACTTCACTCGATATAATTAAAGTGTCGCCAAAGATGTTAAATTACTGCCAAAAACTGTCAATTATTCTCCCAGCGGTATCTCTTATAATTGACCCTGTTACTCTTCCAGATTTCATTTCTCATGTCGAACATCGCACTTTCTCTCTCATTTCCTAGTTAAATAAACCACCGGAACACTCCCTGTGTGTGAGGAACCTCTTCACGACTTCTAGACACACGCGACTATCATCGGACGAACGTTATTAAATCTGCTTTCAATATGCTCGCAGACGGAAGTATGAGCAAAGAGAGCAGCATGATAAACATATTTATCTGTTATATGAATTTAAAAGATTTGCTTGTTTTGCTTGTTTCGCAGGAGCGATCAGTTAAATTGCAGATTTTATTTTTAATTTTATTCCTTTTGTATAATGTAAACATATTTTATTTTTTTTCTTTTATTCCTTTTATTTAACAATTTAATTAAGAACAAAATTTATGCATTTATGAATATGAAGAAGAATGTAGAAAATATTCGCATCGTTTGCACGATGTGTGCAATCGATTCAAGCTCATGCGATTCTCGTGTCGCATGCATAAATACATGTCGTCGGCACGGTGCTGCCGAAGCATTGGGAATCACGGATGCGTGTACCTCATCAAATTATATTTAAAGTTCGATGAACCGCATTCGCTATTCATGTTCGATGACAAAGAGGAGCGACACAATTTGCGAAATAGACATCGAGGAGAAATCGAAAATCGCTAAGATTATCCGTTTCAGATTACCTTCCCAGGTTTTATTTGAAAAACGCAATTGAAAATGTTTATACGATTCGTAAGAGATTTGATATTCCAAACTTCGCGCACATTCAAGCACATTATGAAATATTCCATTAACTAATCGTTCTTCGCCTTTATAATTTGACTTTCGCTTTATACATTACTAACAGACGACCAAAAATACATTATCCCATATGCACGATATTGTCGAGAGGAAAATTTTTTACGCGTAAGTACATTAACGATATTTTTATATAGTAATATACGCGGTGTAAATATAACGTTTACAAAATTGTCTCATAAATATATCAAGCAGGCGATATTAAAGCCCGTTATACGCAAATTTAATTAGCAGCTCTCCCTCGTTGCAAACGCAGCAGCACCTCATAGAAAGGTAATTTTTAATTATGCAAAACACGACTGCTTTTTTCATGCAATTAGAAAGCGCGGAGAAACTTCCACGATGCTTGCGCGAATGGTGTTACATTTGAAGGTTTCGCCGGCGAAATATTCAGAAAAATCGTGCGTAAACACGAGCGTGCTGCGCATCGAGTGCAGAGATCTTGCTTTACCACTACCAACAGGCTCTGTCGTGCATTTTTCCACGGTCTACACGCCTCTCGTCACGCCCGTGTACGATAAATCGCGATTTTATTCCATGTGCATTTTTACGTGAATCATGAACATTTTTTTATTAGAAACACATGGAAGGATTTTGCGCGATTAATTAGCGTTTATTAGCTGGCGAATCGGTCTAACGTAATTACCGTTTAAATTTTACGAGTATTCCGCACGCGGGTATTCGGTCTAGCAGTTTTTCCCGCTTCTTTCCTGCCATTTAGAAAGTAGGATACTCCGGTGACACGTGAGAAATCCACCGCAGACATTAATTTACTAGTACGACGACCAGGGACGCGTAACATTTGTACGTTACATGAAACCGTAGAGTAATTCGAGCTTTTTCTCGTCTCTCCCTTTCCTCCTCCGCTCTTTTCCCTGTTTTTCTTCGATTCCAGATATCTCGAAACCCGTAATTTCGTAGACATCAACGTACGATTCCAATCAATTTAAATTTATTTGCTCAACCAACATCTGTATGTTTGATTTAGTCCAATTAAGGTCCTGAAATTTATTATTGCTCGGTAAATAACGTTAAATTGAATAAAAGTATTAAAAATTGAAACGGCACTATATAATTTTCCTTAATAGGCAAATGAATTCAATCGTAGCAATTGCGAATTAACTCGAATCGATACGATGAGCTCGCAGGCAAACGTTCTTATCGGTTAGTAATAAATTACTTCATGCCGTGATCCACCAATCGCAGGCGATTTCGCGATTGCCAATAACCGATAGCGCGTGCGTTTATTAGCATAATTTTGCACACGTTGCACACGGGACGATGGACACGGGACCGGATGCAACGAGAAAAATAGTACATCGCGCCTTATGTAAGACGCTGAAGGAAGCGAAAAAAAAATGCTGAATCCTCATTGAAATTCCTGAGACAGTGCATTGCTCAAGGCAGCATACGTACGATTCAGCGAAGAACCTACTTTTTAAACGTGATATTTTCTCTCCCATATGTACCCACTATGTCTTTATGAAACGCTTCGCGAAACCCGAAATTCAACTTCGCGCATAACGTGACGCGGAACAGGATGACTAAATTACTGGTTTCACACGTGAACTCACGTGTTACCGCGAACAGGAAGAGGATATTGCAGCTCCGTCTCTGTGGACTTACCAGATAAATAATTCCCATCTCGTTTATCCATCGTTTATCATGTAAATATACAAATTTGAACTTCACAAAATTTTATCTTCACATTCCTTTTTTCATTATTCCTTATCACATCTTTATTATCGAGTCCTATTCAATTCGTATCGAAATATCAAATAAAAGATAAATAATTCATAGAAGAGAAATTGAAGAACAAAACAGTATCAAACAGTATCAAAACCTGAAATTCTTGCAGCAGAGAAGGAAATTTGTTTATACTTCAAAATATTATATTTATATTTTTCCATTGATATTTTTTAAGATGTAAAATTAAAAGTAAAAGTTTAATAAAAAAGGAAAGATTTTAATGACTGCTAATACTTGATCAGTTAGGATTTAAATTTTATATCACTAGTTCCAACAAGGATCAGTATTAAATTATTTTCTTTAGTCTTTACATTACGCTTTTTTTTAAATCAAGAAATGTACAAAGGCATTATGCAGAAAGCACCGGAGTGATCTGCACGTGACAAATAAATACCAATGATAAGCGTCATTTCTCATTCTACCGCTTTATTCGAATTCGCATGCCCGTCGAACGAGCGCATCTCCACACAGGAATTTAACCGTACTGAGATTACAAGTCGACGAAAATCGATTGCGTCGATTATGTAAAATTTGTTCGCCTCCTCCCCCGAGGACATTAAGCCGGAAAATCTCTCGCCGCAGCATCCGTCGCCGACGAGAGAGACGACGAGAGAATCAGTATCGATCCGGAGCACGGTCCGATTCTAATAATGGGAGCGACCAGACACAGTACTTACCCGCGTGTAAGCCGCTCGTACTCTTTGCCATTCGCGTGAGAAGAAAATGAAGAAAGAAGGAGGAGTGGAAAATGATCGAAGACCCTCGAGGCGTGCGAGCGCGCTGCCAGTCCACGGGTGTCACGTTGCACTCACGAATGTCACACTGACGGTGTGCGGGAAAGCGACGTGAACCTACCCAATCCAAACATTCGCATGCCGCGGCATAGACCGCTACTGAAGCCTCTCAGGACGCAGGGTAGCGTCGTAGCTTCGCGATCCACCTGTTGGAGACGTCCTCAACTAGGAGAACCCGGGTGCGGGTGTAAAGTCAGATGACGGGCGTTCTCGACTCTTCACGTATGAATCTTCAAGTTTTTCTTCAGTTCAACAGCTCAAAATGCATTCGAAATATAATTAGAACTACCCTGATTTATCCCCTACGATCAAACTGCAACGTTGTTTGCATTAAGATCATGATTTCCATAAAAGACTACTACTTCGCTTCACGCAAAAAAAGATTGAGTATTTTAACGAAGCCATTTTCTTCCTTTATTCTCTTCTATCATGGAATGTTATTTATGATGATACATTTAGTTTAAAATTAACATGTAATCTTTTGTTCAATGTTATATTAAAAATACTTTTTAATATAATAGCTTCTTTATGCAAAGGATATGAAAAATTAATGAGTTGATAAAAAAAGACGATATTGTTACGATATAAGATTTATAACAAAAAAAAAGGATGTCTTATAAATTATCTAGCATGCGATATTTTAGATAGAGTATTTTGATTTTATTTTTATAATAGAAATTTATTATCTCAATTAGTATGAGAAATTTATAAGATACCAGAAAAATTAATCTCATTATTTTTAAAATAAAAGAGAAATGATTTGTTGTTTGTAGGATTTAAAGATATTTTATTTCAATCAACTATCGATTATCAGCTATTTAATGAATCGATAATTAAAACAAGAATATAAACAAGGAACTATTCAAATCGAAGCTAGATGACAATACTAAATGTATTTTAATAAATATTAACGTTTATAAAAATTCAGTCAACGCAATGCAGATAATTAAATATTTCAAAAGCATCTCATTTATTATTCTACAATTATTTAAAACTCAAACTATACAAAAAAATTCTTGAAAAACATATACACACCGGATATCTTTAGGAAATTTTATAGTTAAAATTAAATGAAACTATTGAATTTTTAATTAAATTTAGCTTAAATTAAAATTAGCTTATTTTGAATAAAGATAAAATATGAATTTTGGGGTAATTATAAAAAAAATCAAATTTTTTAAAAATCTTGAAATATTTAAAACTTTTTATGTACTCAAAAATTCAAAATTGTAAAATATCAACGTTTGAATTTAAACGCTTCGGGACTCACTTTTTAACTGTAATATTTTTCAAAACTATATGTAAGCTATATGTAAGCTCTTGTAAAACTAGCAGTCTTTATATCATCCGTCGGTGCTTCTATCGACCCGGAGTGCTCGATGAAGTTTCAAACAAGAGGTGATAATTTGAAATTGCTTGCTGACATTATATTATTTAATGGTTACACAATTTTATATTTACATTCTTTAAATAATTTTACATTCAATTATCTTAATGTTTTGTATGTACATTTTTCTTTATAATATAATATATATTTTCACGCATATATCACATTGTGTGAAAATATATTTTGTAATTATAGTAGCTTCTTATTCTAGCCACGTTTTTGTCAAGAGGATCTCGATACCTGAATTTTTCAGGAAAATAATCGAAATTATCGTTATCAACTATTGATATAAAATTGTTTCCACCGATCAAAATATCTAAACAATTATTTTATAATATAAATTCATGATTTATTATTAGAAAGAAATTAATGTTTCATAAGAAAATGTGTATATTCATAACACAATGTTATATATATTGCATTATAAATATTATTAAAGCTTTAAACTTTTCTATATTTATCACTTTCATGAATAATTAAACACAAAAATATAATAACATTAAAGGTGTAGTTTTAAATAAAGATTGTTATAAAATTATAAATATATACTACACCAAGATAATATTAAATCATAAAAATATTATATTATATTATAAACTAATATCTAAATTTTATCAGTCACACGACTGTCATAAGATTGTCAGTGTGTAAGCTTAAGTTCTCACCAATGATTTTACCAACAGCGTCACGAGGTTCCGAGGAAGTCAATGTAGATGACGTCCTGCGCAAGCAAATTGTCATATCCCACATTTTTGCAAATATTTTTGAATTTTTTATAAAGAAAAACGTAAAAAGCAATAGAAAAATCTAAAGATCTATCATTTTCATCTAAATATATATATATATATATATATATATATATATATATATTCAAAAAAAGAAGAAAAAATTAAAATGATGATGATGATGGTGATGATAATGATGATGATTATGATAATAATAATGAAAATAATAAAGAGGAAGAAGAAAATATCTTGTACCTTTTGCAGCGTTATCAAGACACATAAACGTTTATTGTGAGACTCAGAAAATGCAACTTCTCACTGTACCACAAATATATATAACGATCACGCCTCTCCATGTGTATACAAACTCATGGGAGAGAGCGGTGATATCGATTTGCCCTCCTTCCCAGTTGCGTATTTCCCTTCCGCTTGTGTCGATATAGATTAACATAGCTGCAAAGTCACAGTGTTTCATTTCTCGAGGCAATTTTTCTCGAAAAAAAATGGAAAAAAAAATAAAACTGTAGTACACGCATTATTTTATTTACTAATAAACAAATGATGAACAAATATCATTCAAATGAATAAAACATCCAGCTCAAACACAATTTATTTGCTAATACAGTTCATTCGCCGTCTATTTTTTTATTTAAAAAAATCCCTGTGATAGACTGACAAGAGATGTGTAATCGCTTGTTCTACAAGTACATCTCTCTTCATCCCTTTTTCCACCAAGATAATTTAACGGAAATATCACGAGGAAGAAAAAGAGACAACATTAAATTCTATTCGAGTAAAATAGTTCGGCGATAGTGCACGAAGATTAAAGAGAGCGGCGTAGGTGGCCTATGTCAAACGGCGCGGAATGGTGCTGGTAGGTCAAAGTTTAAATTGACATACAGACTCAGCGTCGTCCCGACAGGCAGTCGTTGTCGGGCAAAACCGATTGGGAACAACGGCCAGCTCTCGTTATCTAACGCAGCCACACTTGCGGACACGTTAAGTAGTAACAACGTAGGCAGGATAATGGCATTCAAAGGGCTGTTTGCAGTTCAATGGAGGGATGTGCGTTCTATGTAGTTACGTGGACAGGTGGAGATGTATTTATACGCGTCTCTCGAGGCGAATGAAAGAATAGATTTACGCGGAAACTGGTACACAGTAAAATACAATCCCAATGATACCTAGTTAGATGGCTGCGAAAGATATCCCCGGACACTTTTTAATAACGCGAAAACTTTACGTATTAACGTATTATCACGTATTAAAAAGTGGATAATCATCAGATCAGGTTTAAAATAATTAAAAATTCACTTCTACCGTATGCTGAATACAAATAATATTTAAATAATAATATTTAAAATTTTGTAACATAATATGCAAAAAAAAGCAGTTTTGACATTTATCATCATTAGGTTAAAGTTTATTAATATTTTAATTAAATTTTTTTTTATTGCTCAAACTTTATATATAACTAAAAAAAGAGAGAATTAAAAGAAGAAACCAAGTTTACATTTCGACACATATCTAAAATGCCGTCCACGCGTTCTAGTTATATTCTACGAAGAAAAACGAGGCTGAAGACAGCTATCAGATAACCGAAATTGCGGAGAAGCCTTCGAAGCGAGAAGCAAATGTTTCGCTCCAATTCCCAATAATCCGACACGGCGGGCCGGTCCTCGTCGTATTCTATAGTCGTATAGAAAATATAAAATTCCTCATATAAACTTATGAAAACAATATACGCCAAGTCAAATACAGTGAATAAAAAGTAACAACCAAAAAAGCCAATCCCTATAGAAGAAAAAACATGAATTATTCAAAATAACTGTCTGATCTGTAACTTTATTCAGTGTTCCTTTTTTTGTTACGTTTTTGCAAGATCTTTTTACATTATATTTAAAGCTTCTATATTTAATAAAAAGTAAATTTAAAAAGTTCGTTTAAAATATCATTTCACGTTGGCCAAGATTTTATCTCATTTATAAAGATCTTTTATTAAATGACTGGTTTTCAGCTAGTTGAAAGTTAAATAATCTCTCTTTCAGTGAAATATAAATTGATTGATTCTACTGAATGTTAATTTTTGCTTTTAATCGCCGAAGAGATTTGCAAACGTATATTGATGCTAAATTGAGAGGTATTACCTTTGATTCCGCAGGGATGTGCAGCAACAAGGGATGAAACAATAATCACTTTGTTACCTGCTACCTGACAATTATCGGCATTACTACTGTAACGTCATCATTCGATTAACCTGAAAATAGCTAATTTTCTTAGTGAATCACATAATGAATTACAAAATTGAGATTGATATGTTATTATCTCAAACAGCATTACAAGCCTCTGCACACAAGCAATATACTATATCTTCATTGAGCTTTAGCCCATAAAAAGAACATCAGGAATGCGATTAAAAATTATAAAAATTATAAAAGTTATAAAAACGTATGAAAATTTGTTTTAAAAACATTTTAGTTAGAAAAATACAAAATAAGAAATACAAATTATAAAATAGCTAACAATTTTTCTACATTTAATTTATTTTTTACGAGGAGGGTTGAAGATATATTGATGTCACACAGGCTTAAATAATTTGCTTAAATAATTAATAAATATAAATATCATTCTATGAATAATCTGCGACAATTAGGAGAGTGCTATTGTTCTCGATGTTACTGCGAGATTAAATGTTATGAAATATCAAGGTGTGAAATGATACTTCATAATTAAACACATTTATTGAATTTTTTATTGGTACGAGTAATACATCGCCGCATCGACCAGCGCGAGACGAATATACAACATATGTATTTGATTACGCATTTAACTGCATATAGACATTTACACACAATCTATATTTCATCCATACTGTCACACACGCAAAAAACTTGCACGACTCATGAGGACGATCGAAAGTTTACCAATCAGTAGGTTGCACAGGACACATAGCTGATATATGATTAAACTGTCTTGTCTACATTTTAACATATTTTTTTTTAAGAACAACCATCATTTTTAACAAATTGAAATTTTTTTCGTGAGTTAATGATTTCGGTTAATAACTTGTACCCCAATATTTGTACTCGCGATATGTAATTAGTAATGATTACGTGTGATATCATATAATCATTAATTGATTGATATGTAAATAAAATTATAGGTACTAATCTTTAATTATTCTTTAATTCAATGATCGATTATCGTGGAATTAGCAGTCTTGGAGATTTGATAATCGCTATTGAATATCTTTATATCATTTTTTTGTTGCAGATTTATTGACACACATAGAAAGAAAATGATTCGCTATTTTTTAATATATAATTTATATTTTATGCTTTCGTAGTTAATTGTTCAAAGCGTTTGGCTACTATAATCATTAACTGGACATCAAAGCAGAAGACAGTTATCGATTTCTTTGCAAATGTTAGATAACATAATTAATGTTACATAATTTCAAAAAGAATACTAATGAACGTCATTAATAATCTGTCGGTCACAAATATGAAAACAAGACAAATTTTTAACAATTTGATATGCAATATATCTTAAATTCTAATTTAAAGTTGGAAAGATATAACGTTAAATTTCAGATAATAAATGCCGAAAACTTAAAAGTACAGCATACAATTTTGATTAAAGGAGATTCAAGTTGTACTAACAATTTAAATTTCAAATCAGGATAACTGCAAAGTTATAAATTTTACACAATTCCTCGGAAAAGTTACATTGAATAAATATATAGCATGTGACACAAAGATTTAGAATGCAGATATTTCTTCATGGAACTATTTCATATAATACAGAATAGATGTTTTTTTTTCAATATAATATATGAAATTCTGTCTAGATATATTTAATTTTTTTTTATTTAATTATGTTTTAGAATCGATATGGTCTGAAATCTGAGTCCTCAATTGATCATAAATCCCTGAAGGAGAATAAGCTCAAGGAAATATAAGATCCATCTTATCCAATGATCCATTGTCGTAGACGCGCGTGTAGTAACGCAAAAGAGACAATATCGGGGATCTTCGATCGTGAGCATCATACTGATAGGCGTTTGCACAGACTTTGACCTTTCTCTCAGGCGCTTGCGACAAGTCAATCGTAAATGACAAATAGATAGGATATAGTCATGTAACAACATTTCGCAGACCAAAATCTTATGGGCCTATCTAGAAAAATATAGATATAGATATATAGATATAGGTACATATACAGGGTGGTCCAGTAGACTTTCGATAGAAGCGGGCATGGTTAACCGCACTTCTCGTCTCGTGTTACAAAATGGAAAACTCTTCAAGAGAGTAAGTAGCGTAAGTTCCTGCAATTGTTTAATCGTCAGGCATTCCTTATAAAATAAAAAAAAAATTGCTAGGATTAACGAGGATGTCTTCGTTCATTTCCACTTTGATCAATGTTAATTTAATTTAATTCTAAGGTGTTTACAATTAAATATTCTTGTTTGCACAATTAGTAAAGGAAGTGAATAACGATCGAGTCAAATTTTTGACTTGAGCATTATTCTCTTCCATGTGTGTTTCCAAATTATGCTAGTATTTCCAATAAATAGTAATATTTCTTACTTTCCTCTAACATGCACGTAAAGATTACCAGTGCTAGAGGTAAAATATATTCAACATCTCTACTCTTTTTTCTTAAATTCTTCATTTAATTTTAACGACTTATCGACCTAGTTGCTACATTCTTTGAAGCTTAAAAGGAGTCGAGCTAGACTGGAGGAATTTTGTGAACGCCATTGCCCGATGCCGTTTTACCTAATCTAAACTTGGTCGCTGTCGCGGCGAGATTAAAACTTTTTGTAACTCGCTCATCCGACTTTTATCCTTTTGTATAAAGCTTCAATCTCAATTTCTTCACAAAAGAATCTCCCGGCAAATATGTCCAATATGTGCAAAAAATATAAAAGGTTAAAAATATGAAAGATTCTTGTCGAAATATTCCCGTTACATCATATTGCGGCCATTATGCAAATAATGGCAACAAATTGCTAATTTAATTTTATATATTTTCTATAATCAATAAAGATATGGAATTTAAAAAATAGATTAAAATTTTCTTTTTTCCGTAGTTTAATGGTCGAATGTATGAAAATGAAAAAATTAGTAATAACTTTTCTTTTATTTGAGATAGATAAATGTACGATATACAACAGATATATATATATATATATATATATATATATATATATATATAGATGAGACACCACTGGATTGCACTGCACGCGATTCGCTTGTCGCAGATATGTCATTTAATTTAGCTGCGCGTCCGTCGTCTGGTAAATCTAGAGAAGGATCGATCGCGCGGCGAATCCCACGAAGTGCGAGCGGACGCTTATATATGTTCGACTAATTCGATTGACCGTGCACTAACGTCGAGCTTGTACAGAGCCGATAGGGAGACAAGTCGAGCAGCAAGATATTTTTCTTAGCTCTGCGAACAAAGGATCTGAGAAAACTGAACGAAGAATGGGAGCGATAGCAAAAGCAAGCGAGGACGCTTTTCGAAACGCCCACATCTTGAAAAGTCTCCGTCCTATATATAAGTTAGTTTCATATTTCTTTTTATTATTACTTCTCTCCCTCTGTAGCTTTTTAGTCCTTTTTATTGATTACTTTCGTGTCTTTTCCTATTTCTCAATTCTAAAAATATCCTTTTTGGGAACATTCAATCGATATAACGACTCGGTATTGTGACAAAATAAACAAGAAATATAGTGCGATAATGACCTGCTTTCTTATTGGCTGTTCGTGATGTTAAAAATTAATTACAGTCATGAATGAATCCTTTCGCGGATCATTTAGCATCGAGTAGGAAATTGATAAGATATAAATGACTTTACGATAATTTAATTTTATCGTCAAGAAAACTTGTGTTATTTGAGTTATTCAGAAAGGATCTAGGAAAAAAGTAGATAATTATATCATCAAAGTGATGTATATATCACTATGATGATATACCGTTCCATCAAAAAAGGAATTCATCTCTAAAAAAATTAACCTGATAATCTAATATTAAAATAGAAAAATGTCATTGGACTCGTTGATAATATTGATTTTGTCTGTCTCCATTGGCATTTGCTAACCGTTTACTAGCCATTTATACTGCGTCTGTGTAAGTACAAGATTGGCCTTCGATTTATTCAACGATCTTAATTATCTCGCTTATATCCTCTTATTTCACTCCTGTATAGATAAAACTTTTGCCGGGTTCCTTCCTCGGAAAGGAAATGGGAAGACGAAATGGACTTGTCATGATATGTTTTGGACCTTGACGAAGGGCGTAGGAAATCACATTATTTTTGTGAGATGGAAAATCGATCGATTCGGGAAAGACGCACATTCGACGTCATTAATATCTTACAATTTCATTTAATCATCTCCAGATCGAACGTCGATCATGTTCGGACATTCACGCGAAACTATATTTTTATTAGTTAACTTAATATCATTATTTACTCTCAACTTTGTGCTTAATTCTTTATATGTATCACAACTTTAACGATATCGAGCCATCAAGCTCCGATTCGTTCGATGCGTAGACATCTAGATATGACGCGTTCGACTAGAAGATATCCGAAATTGGAAGGCCTTAACGACGCCGTTATTAATCTAAGGGAGGAACGAGCTTCCCAAAAAGACGCTTATCATACATTATTGTAAGATTATGCACATCGACACATCCAGGATTAACACTGTCACTAATTTATTATTAATTACCAGTTATCAATAGGCATTCTCAATTACATGCCAAACGCAATTCACCGACGAGTTGTCTCGATTGCTGCATCGAATGTAATGAAGACGCAAGTGCATCGAGATGATTATAAAAGTAAAGAATGTTATCATTTTCCCCCCGGAGATTTAAACCGATATGTAATTTCAGACGAGCCCATACGCTCGACGCTATGAACACGCGAAAACAATTATTCTTCTTTTGTTTACAGCGTCGAAACATGGTCGAAATTCCACTGGTTTCAAATCCCGATTTTACAGAGGCGAAACGCGGCCGATGTAGCGCGCGTGTTATTTAACGTTATTTAACGAAATGAAGAAGAGCCGCGTCGTCGGAAGAGTACAATATATCTTGCGTTTGACATCGGACACAGGTACAAGTGCGCCATCGTCGATCTCTCTGTTTCATTATAGAAAGAAATACTTAAGCCCGTTGCTCCACGAAACGTCGACTCAACGCTTCGCGAAATTGGATCCGTGAATCAACATTCGTATCGACGATGATCGATCGAATAAATTCTCGAGGAAAAACGTTGAAAACGTCAACGTCTGCTTCAGAGAATCGGCAACACTTACCCGACAAAATATATAATAATATAGACGTTATACACTTTAGAAACAGTTATAATAATATAAACTATCCTATTTTTAGATTTTTAGCTTATCTTTTGAGAGGTATATATATATATATATATATATATATAGGTTTTAAATGTCTTTTTCCATTAAAACGTATCTAATAAACTCGACGTTTGCAACGTTCGTCTAGAATTTTGATTCAATCATTTTTCAATTTCACCATCATCCAATTTTTGCAGATATACGATACTTTAGCCCAATGAAGACATGCTTATCGGTACAAGTGATTCACGTCGAAAGCGACTATCGATTATTTAATTTTGCAATAAAAATTGATTATATATTGATTAATATGTCGATAGTCATAAACGATAAAATTCCGTTGTCATGTGACTACTCGGATTCACTCGGAAAAGCACATTTTCTTTTAACAGGCACTTAAGTATTTCCTTCCAGTGTGTGTTTACGATTGAAACGACCAGTTAACCACTAGTGGAAAATTCATTCGCGGAATCACAGATAAGACTATACTGATCCTTGACACTACATCGTTTAACTTCTGTCGCTAAACATCTCATAAGATCAGGAGACACACATAGAATGCGGGATCGAGAGAGAGAGAGAGAGAGAGAGAGAGAGAGAGAGAGAGAGAGACTCGACTTATATTATTTACGCAACAGATCAGTCGGACGTTACTCGAGAAGACTCAGAAAGAGATTATATATTAAATGATACCAAACGTCCTCCTCCCGCGTTCCTCGATCCTTTCCTCTCCGTCGTGTTTAATATAGTATAACAAAATATAAATCTGAAGGCGACACATACGTACGCGCGAAGCACGCGAGCACGTACACATGTACAAAGTAGTTTGTTGGATCGGGTTGGCACATCCTTTACAAAAAAAAAAGTAATTTAATACATTCAAGACAAAACAGAACAATCGTACGATTGTTACTCTTTATTGTTACTCTTTAACATTTATCATCTTCGTGGAGTCTTTCCTTGAAGAGAGATTTGCGATCGTTCAAACGATTTTATCGAAGCCACCCTCGATGACAGATCGCCATGTTTCGCAATCTGACGCGAAGTGACGCAATGATAATAAAAATCTTCTAATTGCACAATCGCATGTGAACGTAGCGGGGTAGGAAAAAAAAAACGTAGCGATGGCAGGTGATGAAATTTATCCCTCGATTTGCCATTTCATGAAACCCGCGTGTATGTACGCCAACGCGATCCGACCAACATCTCGTACACTCGGGTACAGATAGATATTTGTCTAGTGTAACATTTTCCCGCTGTCTTAAGTGTATCCGGTACAGTGGACCACTTCCGTTCCGGTGAAAATTACGCTGGGGACCTTTTAAATCTCGTAATTGCGAAACTTACTGACAACCTCGTTGGACTCCTGATAGAACGGAACGCCGTGGCTCGAACGGTAGTAGAGATTCATGGCACCACCCTCTGAAGCCCTTCTGTGCGCATTTGTAGGATGACCTTTGAGGTGAGCTGGTGAACCACCTGCCTCTTCAGTCGTATCCGGCAGCATTCTGTCCTTTGTCTTCGGCGTGCTCCAATGCATGGTCTGTGAACAGAGGAAGACTTGATTAACGTTACAAAATAACAATATATATAAAATGTAAAATTAAGGATTTTTGGACCCTTATAGCTTTGTTACAATGTGCCCCTATTTTTAGCGAAAAAAAAAAATCTATTCAAAATTTATTGAGTCTGATCTTTCAAAAGATTAACAGATTGAAGAAAGCATATCATGAATAAAGAAGAGAAAATCCCATATTTGTATAAACTCACCTCTTCTATAAATTACTACAATCGGTATAATTGATCATTAAAGTTACAAATCCTTTATATATATTTTTTTATTAATACAAATAGTTGTTAAATATAATGTGCGATAAAAGAGAGAATCAGCATGTTTTACAAACTCGCTGTATTAAATAAAAGTGACGATACGTGTGAAAGGATTAATTTATTTCAATGTATATTGAAAGAGCGAATTACACTGTAATAAATTGCAGCTTATTGTCCAAAATGGACAATAGCGCACCAATTATCGTGCCTCACCTGCTGCACATGCTCCTTCATGCCAACCCATTGTTTGTAACTGATCTTGATACCGCTATTCCGCCATTTATCGTAATTGCTCCTCTTTTCGGGATCGCATAGAACCTCTTTTGCGTACTACGATATAAAAAACAAACACATTAAAGTGTAAAATTCTTTCTCTCTGCACATTTAAAACTGACTAGGCTATAAATCGATAAAATTAATTAACTTTTGCCTGTGTATAAGAAGCGTACCTTTAGCTGTTGAAATTTCTTTTCGGCCTCCTTGTCACCGTCATTCTTGTCTGGATGATATTGAAGTGCTAATACCTTATATTCCGCCGTAATTTGCTCGACCTGATTTTTAAAATTAAATAAAAACTATCTATAACATCATTTGATTGCGAGAATGAAGATTAATTTTCTTTCACTTTGAGATTATGTACTTCTCTGCTGTATTCTATGTTTTTCTTTCAATTAAAATATGCATTATTATAGTTAAACATTACATCAGAAAAGTGCAAAATTTATTAAATTAAAACAATTGTTGATATATTTTTTATAATAGTATAATTTTACAATCTGTAAATACAATCTGTAAATACTTTTACAAACTGTAAATAATAATTAAAAATTTGAAGGAAATTATAAACCGCAATATACTTCCGATATTTGTAAATCTAATTATTTTCGCCATATTTTGATATTTAACTGATTTGCAAACATACAGACTGTCTGAAATAACATCACGTTCGTATTATTTCGGAAACGAGATATTACGAACACGCTAAAGCGACGTATCGACCGCATGTGTACGGAATTCTTATCAAAAACTCGATTGAGATAACAAAATATAAACTGCAGATTTACAAAGGCAAACGACCTTCCAATCGTATATCTTTATGAATTTGTTGATATCCACTTATGTATTGCTGATAAAGAATGCGTAATTAAACCATGTTAATATTTATGATCCGTTACATTTCAATTTTATTAGTATTATCGCAAAGAGTACGATTCTCTCGTGCATCGATTTATTTTATTGCAAAATCACGACGTATACGAAATAACAAAAGTGTTTAAACACATCAGAACAATCTCATACACGATGTGAGACGAAGATTTGATTTAATTTCAGCACGAATATTGTTGTGCGCTATTTCAGCATACCATAAACTAGGAGATGAGACTACACCTAATTGTGTCGATCGAGAATTCAATTAATGGAGAGTTTAAATTGCAATTTCCTTTTGGGATCGAATTATTACACAAGCAACTCGACGTTTAATTTACTTATCTTAGTGTAGGTGTAGAAAATTAATTCTGTACACATATCTCGTTAAAGCTCGCGGTAAATTGAGACAATTAAAATTTTCAAATTATTATAAATTTTATATTTTGATGATATCAAAATATTTATATTACAGCTTGAATTAAACCATAACGAATAATATTAGTTTCTGATATAACAGACAAATATAATAGTTGAAAATTAAATTACTTCGTGGAAATGACTTTGCATAATCGTTGCATTAGAATACTTAAAAAATACTTTAAATTAAAATTAATTATTTATTATAATTCTTAATTATAATTCTGTTAAATTTATTATTAAATTATTACGGTATTATAACGGTATTATTCTACGCGTAAAATCTCTACATTTATTATAATTTCCATCAACCTTCAAAATAATATCTGACTTTAACCTTACAAATATAAATTTTCGCGATAAACTTGTTTTTCGGCACAAATATTTTAAGCGTGAAAGCTTGATCGGGCGACGCCTACATTACGTATGAGATTTGATTGACAGAAGTAATCACGCGTTTATTTTGTAATGAATTAAAAGGTGACAATTATTTGCGACTTTCTATTTGAGGAATATTTTAACTGAAATCCTTTGAATAACTATAATAATCCAAATGCTACTAATTTACAATTAATTTCCTGTTTCTATAAAAGGAAACAAGTAGAAATAATAAATTAATGATCGGAAAATCCAACATAACGTAACATGATACGAATGCAAAAACGAATATTTCTCGCGACACAACAAATCGTACTATGAAATACGCAGATATTTAATTCGCGATTTATCTAACAGGACGCAGAAACAAGACGCAAAAAATATCTTCAATTCCTTCAAGATTTTCTGTATAGAAGATTTTCCTGCATATTGATCGATTGTCGGAATTTATTTTTTTTACCACAATGGTCATATCGGATACCACGTCACCGCGAGATAAAACTCAAATGGTACACTATCGCGTTCAATGATCAATCCATAACGGGAACACACAGACTTTTAAAGCGCGGTGAAAATTTATTCCAACGTGCTCTATCTCACCGTGGAAGACTCGTCGCAGGATAACAGAGCGTAATAGTCCTCCTCCTCACTGGGTGAGTAATTGATGGCGTCCTCGACACTCATTTTGCGACTCTTTCTGGAACCTCTTGGCGCGGTTCTCCCTTTCCACCCCCACTCCTCCGGGATTCCTCGAGGGTGTCTTACACGCGAGGAGGATCGCAGCCGCTGTCCGGACTCGTCGAAGAATTTGTCGTCGCCTCTTACCTACCCGGTCGAGTCGAGATCCCGTCACCTGTTGCGAGAACGAACGAGCTAGTCCGTGAGCGTCGCCGTCGCGTCGTCGACTATCACAGGCGCCAAAGTCAACCGAGTAAGGGGAAAACCGTGTCGCAGACCCGGAAAGACCCGATTCCCGGGGAATCTCGCGCGACTGCGTACTCGCCGTTCCGAGCCGGCACCCCCTTCGCAAAACGCGCAATTCGCACCATCGCGCAGTTGCGGTTCACAACTCACCCTTGCGTCCCGTCGCCTCGCCACCGCCTCGCCTCGCCTCGCCTCGCCTCGCCTCGCCTCGCCTTGCCTCGCTTCGCCTCGCAGAGGCAAAATCATAACATATATTCCCCCTAGAATCTTGATGTAATTTATCATTCTCCAAAATTTCCACGTCTCATATCTTGGGGCAAAAATACCGTTAAATTGAATGCGAAGAAACCCTGAGGGAGAGACTGAGTCTCACGGACTATAACAAGGATTATAACATTAGGAAAGCGAGATTATCGCGAGAAATTGCGTGAATCTCTTTCTCGGTGTACATCGAAATAAATGAAGTTTCTTGTATCTCGTTATTCGTTTCTTCTGATTAGAACTGGAATAGACCAGACTCGAATAAAGCGAATCTCATTTTCTTCTTATTGGGTTAAGAGCGCAATTTAATTCTATGCCTGCTACGCATTTAGCTGTCCGTTTTAGAGCGGAGGTTTTATCGCGAGCAAATGCACAAATTTAAAAAAATAATTATAAATATCACGAATAGACAATCGCGGTTGCATCATCCTTTGTCAAGAATATATGAAACTTTACGAAAATATTTTCATGAATCATCTAAAAGATTGATTTTTCTTGAGAGTTACTACGACATCAAATTGTTATTATGTCATAAAAACAATCGTAACACTAATATTTGTAGAGAAAACTTAAAAAGATAAGCTAAGATAAGATATAAAAAATGATATATGAAGAATTCAATTAACAATTTTTTTATCCCAATTTTCCTGAAAAGGAGAGAAAAAGAGAGAAAGTGAAGAAGAGAAAGTACAAGATATAGAAGATAAAAAAAACTGTCCGCGCACGCATATTTGTTCGAAGCACGTTCTGAATATCAAGTCGAGTCAGCACAAAGTGCTCGTGTTTATCCCGTCAATAAACGATTCCGATAGTATAACGATCCGTGCATTTGCTCTTACGTAAGCACCGTTATCGCCAAGACTCTTGTGCTGAGAATTATTTTCGAGGCTAACGAGACTGGAATCACTCCGTGGAATCGCTTCTCCTTTCGAGAAGATCGCGTATGGAAAATCCCGGAGGAACACTTACGAGCGCGAAGATCGGTGTCACGTGTGGTCCCAATGATCCTCTGAAACGAAACTGCTGCGACTTTTCGCTTTCGGAATATCGCGAATATCGTACGTATTGCAAGGAGCACCATACGACATTGAGCTCCTCGTCTCACGTCAGCGAGACTGTGGAGACCCGCGGCTTTCACTCGCGGTTAAACAGCCTTGAATCTCTTTTATATATCGCCACTTTACCGACTGTGGAAGCAGAATTAGTACGTCTATTCTCTAGGATCTTTTTTTCCGAGAACAAATTGTTTATTGAATTCTGTCGAGCGTGTTCGAATCAATGGCGCGACGCGTTTCGTTTCATTTCACCGACGCGTCAAGTGCGCAGTGGGAATTTAATTTCTCACAAAAAAATATAAGAATGTCAAGTGCGTTTCCACTGTGTTGTCTATAGATATTCATCATCCAAAGAAATTCAATTTACGAGACGAGACACATCCGAGTTAAGCATGAATGTTTGTAGCTGTGGAGAGACGCAAAAACTTGATTGGAAATTCAAATCTTCTAAAGAATTACGAGAAGAGACAAATGGGAGACAGAGAGAGAGAGAGAGAGAGAGAGAGAGAAAGAGACACATTGAAACGTGAATGAATGTATGGATCAATTATACATTCCCCTCGCTTCTGAGAGAAGACAACAGGACAGCGATCGCCGATACTTTCATTTGCAACTGCTGATGCCACTATTTCGATTTTCTGGCACATCCTATACGATATAAACAAGAGAATTAAACTGTTTCACATGCATATGAATAAAAAATAATTTTGCATATAACATCTATTTTAATATTTTATAGTATGCATTTACAATGTTACTTTAAACGTTTCCTTAAATTAATATTTAACAAATAAATAAAATAAAAAATTTTTTAATTAAATATATAATACAAATTATTTTAAAATTTATTATAAAATCGATATATTAAAATTAATTAATATATTTTTGTAGCGATAAAGATTCCATGATGTCTTTCTTCAAAAAAATAGCAATCAACAATTGAAAGAGCATACTTTTTATGATTTATTGTGAATTCGCAGAAATAGGCCATGCCCTGAAAATTCACTAGGTGCATTACGAGCATGTCACGCGAAAAAGAAATGAAAAATGCGAATATCGATATAGCAACAATATTCTATAGTTTGCCATGACGAGACTTGTAACCATTTGGCCAACATATGTTAGGTACTGACAGTACAGGTACCTATATCATCTAAACCTAAAACCTATACCTAAAATCGGTTAGTTTCCGTACCTAAAGTTTCTTGCAACTAAGATTCTTAAAATTTGGAAAAAATATTCGTAACGTACATTTTTCCAATCTAGTTTCTCCACAATGAAATAAAAATATTTCCCGATAAAACGACAAAATATCAAATAATAAAATATCAACAGAGAGAAATACATATTACAATTTAAAAAAAACTCTATTTTTCTGCAAATATCTTCAGAGTCCAAGAATTTTTCTGACAAGCATCTACGGACCCTACGGAGATCAATGTTTGAGATCAATATCAGAGTTTAATTCTAATGCTGGGCCGCAAAAGATTGCAGGAAGCTCTCTGTAATAATTGCAGACTTAATTTCTGCCTTTATGAATATATTAATTTGATCAGATCCAATCAAATGAAGCACCGTGTATTCCTATCGTCGCAGTTAAATCGAGCAGTCACCGAGTGAGTTGCGGAACGATAATTACTCAAAGGGTTTTTTTACGAGACACGGCTAGGAGAAACGTGTCGAAAGGGTCGAACCCTTTCGCCGTTCAAGGAGATGCGGAGCACTTTCCGAGGGCAGGAAATACATGCTCCGCTCCGCTTCCGCACGCATATGCGTGACAGACACGCAAGCGTGCGCGCGTGGCACTATTCTTCACTACAAGAAAAATTGAAATGGGCACCCAGGTATAGGCATATACGTACGTATTTTAATTATTCACGTTTCCCTCTCAGTTGTTGAGTGTTTAACGATTAATATCTTTGCGGTGAAACATTACAAAATCCTTATCGAAAAGAGAAATCTAAATCGTTTCGTGTCGAGATTTTGAAGAGAAATACATTTTTCTTTGTTTCATCTTCATTTTTTCAATATTTCCAAATAAAAGATTTTCAATGTTTAAAGATTTCATTAATTATTTATAAACCGTGACGACGAATTTTAGTTGCATTTTTTCCGTAATTTATATATATATATATGAGATTGACCGGAAGTGTACAAAACGCGGTAGATTTTTCTCTCCAAATCCAAGGGAGAAACTCGTGCGAGGGTCAAGAAGAACGCACGTGAGTTCGTTTTTCTTTACCGTCGACGAGCCGTCCTTCGGCGTCTCAGTTTCGCCGTCCTTGTCTATCCCGAAATAACGTTTCTTACGAGGCATACATGGGCGTTCCTTCGCGCTACTGCCAGATGCGTGGGTGGTGGCAGTGAAGAAGAGAAGGAGAGCGCAAAACGAGCGAGCGAGCGATCATATGGTAGCGCCGACGATGGGACTCCCTCCTGGTCTAGCTTGTCAGTGCTTCATGAAGTGTTGTGCCGTACCCGTGCAAGATCTCTGACCGAGCACGACCCTGACGGAACCCGCGAAACCTTCGAGTCCCTAGACTATAACTGGGAAGTTTAGAAAAAGGCCACGCGCGACATCGCTTCCTAGCGAGTTTCTCTTCGAGATAAATACGAGATTCGAGATAGACGAAGTAGAAGTGATAACAAAGCATGAAGGAGAAGAAGATACTGCTGTCTTAACATTTGCTTTGTGATCAAGTGAATAGAATAGCATCAAGTTTCGATCATCAGTGATGAATCTTAATAGACTATGTTAATAAGTGTCAAATATATATACGTTAAATAATCTTGATAAACAGAATTATACTGTTCCGACATTAATTGTTATGCGATAAGAAACACCTAAAACTACCGATCGATCATCTCGGTACATAATATAATATCTAATTTAAAATCTTTTCACCCCGATCGATAAATAAGACTGTCCTAAATCTGCAATCTTCACGAAGAAATATTTTATTAAAGTTCTAAATGTATATAGAAAGATGTATGAAGTAAATACAGATTATAAATCATAGATGAACTGCATGAAGAAGATATTATGTATTACGTGCAATTCAAAAGAAGAAGAAAAACAGAAAAAAGAAAAAAGCAAATGGGAATTGGCAATTCTTCGCGAAAAATACAGTCACGTTGTTTAGTAGTAGTAAATGAAGTGGATTGCTGTTCATTGCAAATTCTTTCTGTCAAGTAACATCTGTCAAGAATCATCTCAAGCAAATTATAGAACGAACAAAAATTGAACAACGAAGACAGCATTAACGGTGAAATATTGAAGGTGAGTCCGCAGGTGTGTGATAAATCGATTAGACTTATATTTACATATTCGTACTCTCCGGCGTACTATGTAAAATTGATTTACGTCGGAGGAGTAAATTTGTCTCATGAAAATTCCACTTTTGTACCAAGCACTTTCATTTTACATTTTAGCAATGAATATTTTTAGGACGCCCGTATAGAACAGCTTATATATAAGCGGATATTCTATTAGCGAGATATAAAGTAATCCGAATGTAGCATATTTGATAAATCAATATGCATACACATAGTATATATTAAAAAATGCTCTTATCAACTTTTTTCATTATGTTTTATTTAACTTTAATTTAACGATGAGGTTATTAGCAGGATTCATACATATCTATTTATTCAGTATATATAATTTAGTTTCATAAAATGAAAAACATCGATGAGTATTTTAATAAAATTAAGAAAAAAACATGAGTTATTGAATAAAGTTACTTACTAAATATTTAAATAAAAATTCTCAATTCAAAAATACAAAATTTTTGATACTAAAAATATTTCTTAAATCTTAAATAAATCTTCTTTCCCTCCATCCATTTGGATCTCTTCTTTATCTGTCATTATTATCTGTTTATATTATTTCTTATCTTCTAGATTCAGATTATCAGAAAATTCCCCGAATAGAAAGAAATTCATTTAGTTTTTTGCTAATAAGAAACAATTCGGGTTCGATTTTTTTCCACACAGAGTAACAAATTCGAGAAACGATAATAAAGATGGGATGAATCAGAAGCGAAAAAATAAGCAGAAAGGGAGTCAAGTCGCTCCTCCAGGCAAGAAACCCTCGCGATTACGCTCAGGCTAAGCCACGTCTTTATAGTCTCGAACAACGTGCTGCATTCTGGATATAGCGTGTGCCGCACATGTGCGCGTTTACAGGGGCACGTGCACACCGCCGGATACAGGCTTCTTTTTATCGGACCATGCGTCGCTGCAGGTGCAGATGCAGGGCGCGACGCAACGCGGCGGTGTACCGCGCGACGGTCGCAGGAACAGACCTCTATTAATAGCAACGAATGTGTGTGATTTGTTCGAGAAACCGCGTTTTAACTTCGGGAGCATTTACCGTTCGAGCCTCTGCAAAATACGACTAACTACTGACGAACCTTTGGCATTTTCAAGAATTCATTTTATGCGTCAAGCGATATGACTTGGTAGCTTTGGATCCGCGAAATTATTTCATGGTATTTGCGCGAGACGATTGCTAAGGGATAATCGAAATAGAAGACATCGTTGAACGTGAAAGGTCTCTTATTTACGAGGCACGTTATTATCCATACACGCAATTAATATTAGTATATTACTTCCGCTTCAATTATCTCTTTTAGAACAAACAGACTATAAAATGCAAATCATATCTTTTGTTGGACCACCTACGATTCATAATTTCTATAAGCTCTTTTGTAATTATTTTCTCAAAATTTAATAAGTAAATTTCAATATAATTAACAATTATGATCCATATCTTTTTTATTTATATCCCAGTATTAAAAAATTTAATTTTTTTTGTGATAATTAATTTATAATTGCTCTTCTCGCTAATTTATCATACTAAAAATTAATATTTAATTTTGTTACAAATAATGTTCAAAACATTTTCATTTTATTTAAATCTAAAACAAAAATTATTAACTTTATTTTCAAAAAATTATATTTTGATAATCATATTGCAATCTTTATTTCTTTATAATTTGATTAAAGGAAGACTTTTGACTTTTCATGGGTACAATCACCTTATCCCATCTCCTCTCTTTCAATCTTCTTCTACCCTTTCTCTCTCTTTCTCTCTTTCACCCTTCTATTTATCTTTACCTCTACCAGGCACACGTTCTGCTTCTCCTGGTCGTACGAAAATAGTAACTGTTGCAGCAACTATGAGGGCAGAAAATTGTGCTTGCGTCGTGTATTTGCTGAACTAAATTCGAAGAATTTGCCAGTTTCTAACTAATATCATCACATGGATTGACAAAATTAAATAGCAATTGTACAGCATGAAAATTGTACAGAGTACAAGCTCCGTACTTTAATTTAATTTTTAGTATTAATTTTCATATTAATTTTTAGTAATAACATTAGTTATATTAAATTGATGAGCTATTCAAATTATTTATTTAAATGCTAAATATTAATCAATATTTTCTGTGTGTACAATTTTTTTATATTTATGTTAAAAAATTATATAAAGATTGAATATAGATTGAATTGGATAAGATTGAAATAGGTAAACAAAAAGCTAAATTGTGCCATTTGCTGAATAAAAGGATTATAATTGTCACAATATGCTTACGTATGGGAAGAAATCTTTTCATAAAGGAGAGATTTCCTTGTAAAGCAACTCGATAAGTATCATTGTATGGATAATAGCGGCGGATGCGAGATACACGGTGGACAACGTGATAATGTCACGTGCATATAATACATGAATGAAATCACATCGCATTTGCACTCGACCCCCATTTCTTCGTTCTCCACCCTCTTCTACGTGCAAATGTAAACGGGTCGTGTTCCCCATGCGCGCAATGCGCCTCTCACCGTGCTAAATATAATATTCGCGCGTATTTTCAGCGATGAATGAAAGCACCGACGGACATTCGCACTTTCTCGCGTGCAAATTTTCTGATTCAGAAGAAAAAGAATTCACGGTATCCCGGTAACGAGTTTTTCGACATCGAAATTTCAGCACAAGTTTTCAGCAGCAGGCGAGAAAAGTTAATACACAGAATCTACACTTAACAGGCAAAATAATCTAAAACTTCAATTTCTTCATCAGAAATCTGCAAAGATTATATAGCATAATTAATGTGAAATCAATCTTCTTTTTCTTTCTTATGAAATTAAATAATGACTCTTATTTCTAATTAAAGTAACGAAAAATACATGTTTTCACAGAGAAATTTTTAATTATTTGTCGAATATAACACAATAACAAATTATAATATATATTTATTTCGTGTTGCAGATACCCTTGGCATTCACCTCGCATTTCCTCTTCCAGAAAAAGTCATCATGGCAGTCGGTGAGTTTTATTTTTTCCCGGTGCAATCGCAGCGAAGATCGCGGAGATCGCATACAGATTTCAGAAGTGCGTTCGGCACGCGGGACACGTCGTTCACGCATAATCACGCGTTACACCGCATCCTCATATCCTTCATTTTCATTCACAGGCAAGCGGTAGCTTGCCCGCGACATTTGTTGGTCAAAATCGCGAATGTAATCTGCAAGGCAATTTAACACAGTGTCGATTTAACTTCTCGAAACATAAATAATATAATATAATTCGAATATATTTTTGCTATTGCGATCGAAAAAATTTCAAGTATTAAAATTAAATTACACTCATATACTTGTAAATATATTTTTTCTTTAACTATCATTTTACGGCACGTTTGATTTATACGCATAGAGGAAAACAAATTGTTAGTTTAGCATCGATAGGTGGTCCCAAAGTGTTAAAAGTGTTAATGTAAAAAATGATGCGAATAATAAATATATGAAAATGAAAGAATTTTATTCGAAAATAAGCTAGATATAAATTTATCCGGGTAATGCCCATTCTTGCCGAGGAGTGAGAAGGAGGCTCATGAATAGAGGTGGTGCATTTCCGGCGCAGCTACCGCGTATTCCTGCCGGTTCACCGGGTGGGGGGACAATGCAACGTCCGGTCCAGTGTATCCCCCCACCGTGACCGAATCCAATGCTCGTAGCAAGGCTCCATGGTGTCCCATGAATGTAATACAGCTCCCACAGTCACAGGTGGACTCTCTATTAGTTTAGCCGCGAATGTAGCACAGCTTCGGTTCACGATAGAAGTAAACGTCACTTCGAATGACATTTTTTTAATCTCAGATTCGACGAGTGCATCCTTCACAATCATGTGCGCGATGTCGATGTCACAGCTGAGCGTGGATCGAAAAATATATGTGGACAATACTCAACATTCAGTCTAGATCTTCATTAATATCTTGACGCGGTGCGAGTGGAGCGAAAAAAAATCAGATATCGAACTTGATAATTTGATATTAAATACATTAGACTAATTAATTAATTATTTAAACTAATTAATTACTCCTATTTATTAGGGGTTTAATAAATATGCTAATTAATCAGGAACGTGATGTTCTTTTTGATTAACATCTGACTTAACAATGTCAGTATACAATACACATCCTTTTTAATTGTATAATAATGGACATCTCAAATGGAAATTCCATGCAAATGGAAATTCGCGCAATCTCGTATCTTTTGCAACGTCGATTCGCCTCAAGGTAACGTTCACCTACGAAATAGTGACGTATGAAGATCACATGCCACAGGGACCTAATAATTTCTCAGAAGCCTGTCAGCAGACAATTGAAGAAGAGAGTGTCCAGTGAGTGAATTAATTTCGTGACTGGGATCCGTTCGATCCGTATGTTTACAGATAATCCGTCATACTTCTCGCTGTCCGGTGGGGCATCGTCGTCGACGAAACCGACAACGACGGCGACGACGGCGACGACGACGACGACGTTGGTATCCCCGACATCGCCCAGGGGTTTCTCCGCTTTATTTCGCCGGAGAGCCTGCAAAATGGGCGCGGCTTCGTCTCAGGGTGGCGTCCTGATCTCGGAGTCCACGTCCAACGCGTTGATGCTTCACGATGGTCGCGGTAGCGCGTCGGGCACATCGACGCCATCGACGCCGACAGAGGAACGTGTTCCGATGCTATCGCGAAACGGCGCGATCCATCCCGGATGCGGCAAGAGGAGAAGCTTCCGCAATCTCTTCCGGTCCGTGAGCGCGAATGCGGATCACGAGAAGACACAAAAGTTCCTCAAAGGTGACCCAAGACCGTCCGACGTTGC
This sequence comes from Pogonomyrmex barbatus, assembly GCF_055798465.1. Taxonomy (NCBI): domain Eukaryota; kingdom Metazoa; phylum Arthropoda; class Insecta; order Hymenoptera; family Formicidae; genus Pogonomyrmex; species Pogonomyrmex barbatus. The sequence continues at coordinate 13,545,836 of NW_028297116.1, forward strand.
GCCACCGTCACCATACTTACCTCACAGGTAAAAAAAAAAAAAAAGTCACTGTCTTTACGAATATTAAGACGCACGTCAATCACATACATTTAATCTAATTTATTTGGCTATTTGCATTCGAATTCTTTAGTTCGAATTGTCTTCTTATTAAAAACATGTATTAAATGAAACGTATTATATGATTATGTAAAATAATGTATTAATAAAGTAAAATATGTGTAAAATTGTTATTAAATTATGTATAAAATATGTAAATTAAAATATGTATAAAATTGTCTTGTTAATATAGATCACATTCGCACTCCGAGAAAGATCGGCGTCATCCTGGCCGACCTAGGAGAGTCCTGAAATCTGCTAGCGAACTTCTGTCCAACGATATGGTGTATTGCGGTTTAACGGGCAATTCCAAAGCTCGTAACGACGATGATGACAACAGCAATGACGATGACGATACCGCAGAAGTCTTCTTTGGCATGGACGACGCCAGGTTAGTAAAAATATTATCATTTTATTTTATCTTTTTATTTTTTTTTTTAATTAATTAATAATTTTAAGCTGTAAATCCATGTGTGCATGAAAGATGTGGAATATATAATGGGTAATTTTCAGATATTACAATGTTTCCTCAACTCTTCCCTCAACCGCCAATCGAAGAAGGCACTCGATCGGTACTTTTTTCGGGAAAGAAACAGGCGCATCCGGTAATGTCGTAGCTCCTGGAAGAACGGGAGGACCCAGGAATCTATTGGAAACAGATACAATGGCAACTCTATGCGTCGACAATATCGATGGCGTGCATTGCAACGAGGGCAAACAATTATCTAGCAACAGAACCAGACGTAAAAAACACAAGAGCTCGTCTAATAAAGGTGAGTACAGACAAATTTAAATCTCGACTCTTCCATTTCATCAAGCTTTTGTAAAATTACCGTTATGAATCTTGTTATTGAATGAAATGCAGGTTGCTAATTGTTTATAGATTATGTCAAAATCATAATTACAAACAGAATCGAATTTGATATAAATCCGAATTAACTTCAATTCAGATCGCTTAGAAATACCATTTCCGTTTCTACAAGTGCCTATAAAAAGTTCGAAATTACCTTTTGTAGCTCAAATCTACTCGGAAGTGCTCCCACTTCCCGAAGTAGTTATAAAAAGGAACTGAATTGAACTTATCGCGAAAGCACAAATTTCCTAGTAAGATACTCTTTTTAGCTGTAATACTGTACCGTAATTCTGGCTTTTCGATTAGTAATCTCCTATCCGATAATCAGATAAGTTTCTCTTAACTTTTCTTCGATCGAAGACACACTTTTGCATTTGAATTCGAGAAAGGCGCAAAATCATTGAGAGACTTATTGAGCTGTGTGAGTCGCACGAATGATTTTTCCATCACGAACGATGACTGTTATTTCTATGAGGATTACGCACTCGTTTGAAGAGTTCTCGCATTCCCACGTCCCGTTTGTCACACGCCCGCATGAAGCGCGAATCACGTTTGCTGTGTTATAAAAGTCGGAGCACCACGACACTATTTCGATCGCTCTATTGCATCGATTGTTCTCCAATTTCCATTCAGAAGACACTTTCGAATCACTCTGGCTTTAATTACGGCGCTGCAAAGTGACGATTGTAGACAGTGTCATATTTATTGTATGGCTTTTATACAGAAATAGCTAAGTGCTTCTATTTGAAAAATGTAAGATGATCTTAATTGTATTTAAATTGATTTCACTAATAAACTTTAACTTTTTAGTTAAGATATAATAAATCTATCTCTTAATTCCGTATTTAGACAAAATATAGACAAAATATATTATTTTGGTGTGTGTGTTTTTATAGACCAAAATATGATATAATCATGATAATATGCTAACTATTAGACAAATATAATAAATAAAATTAATTTTTAAAAAGTTTTTGAAAAAACATTTTATAATATAAAAATAAATCGCAATTTAATGAATTATAAATCTATTTATATAACTTTCTAAGTTGATCAAAGAATCTAAAAGAAAATCTATTATTAATGACAATGATAATGCTATTAATAATTTAATAGTACAGATTTTATCTGAAAATAAATTTCGTACACGCGTGTTATTACAAATTACTTCGTTAGTTAATTCAGTTTATCTCTAAAATTCAAATCCAAGTTAACATAAATAGCCCATAAAGGATATCCGGCGATCTCATAATCACGTAAAGAATAAAATCCGAGACCGGTTCGCAGATAAACGCGCACGCCTAAGTCGGATGAAGTCCGCTCCGGAAGTTCACAACTTTTAGTATTCGACGAACGACTTCGTCATTTTTCAATGGTTGATCGTGCCGATTGTACGACCAATCACATACAAGATCATGAAACTCCCAAATTTACGATATTACGTGATTACAGTTACATGGACTACAGTTACAGAAAAATCCTCGTATGCAAATTTACTTTTTTTTTTAATAAAAAGGTTGGGATGTAAATAACTATAATAAATAATTATAAATTATAAATTATATAAAGTAGCAAATCATGCTTCTAAACAGCAAACAAACAAAATGCCTCATTTTTCATTTTTAAATTCCAATAAATTTACTTTTGTAATACTTCAGTATGTAATAAAATTTACCAAATATTAAATATTAATATGTTTATACATGTCGATATTTTATTAACATGTTAAATAACTAAAATAATATGATTAATATTATTTGATTGTAAACATATTAATTTTAATAAATCATACATTACTAACTCCAAATACATTATTAACTCCAAAAAAATTAATAATTATCGCTACAATTAATATTTCGTTTATATTGTTGTCTGTATGCATCCAGATTTGTACAGAGACATCTACGAATAAATACATACACATGTAACATAAACTATCGAGTAATATAATCTTAGAATTTAGAATTAAGAAAGTCAAGCAGACGAGATTGTAACATACATTTAATAGCGAAAATATGACCTCAGCCAGCATCCGGCCGCTCTTTAATTACAACCGGAAATGAATCGTAGATACTTACGCAGCAGTCAAAATTAATAATTCCATCTGCGATACCGGCAATAAAATATGTACAAATAAGCAAGAGAATGCTTTGTGACAAACAATTATCTTTGTTATCTCTGTTAATTAACCTCACAATTAGATATATTTGGTCGAAAACTTTTTTTAGCTTTTATCTATTTGTATTATATTCTACAGAAATGAAATATTATTTTCACACTCTATTTTGAGCATAAATAAGAAATGAGAAATTTTTGTATCGCAAGGTGGATCATCAAAACTCCCACTCTTATTTTTATATCTATTCTTGAAAATTGCATCGGCAAACGTTGTGCAGATTGCAAGAAATGACGTTTTACACGAATCTCCATTTCAGGAGCGCGACGTGTCTAAAAACAAGCGAACAGGCGTTAATTTGTTTCTTCAATGAATCATTTACGACGTGTCGTGGAAGGTGTGTAAGATAGATATGCGAAATGTAAAGCTTAAAGATTTGTTTCTGGAATGTGTTTTCACGTGTCTTCCGTTGCAAGCGCCTCGCACAGCGTGTGTCGCTCCTCCGGCACGAAACGGAAATATCCGTCCATATGTTGACACGAGGTCGCAGGCAGTTGTATCGATGCACTTCCTACGGCCTCATCGAAAGAATATATTTCCCCCATGAATTCTTCTCTCCCGCCTGAAGGAAAGACAGTTCCAAGAAGGAAATTACATTTTGCTTTTCAACTATCCATCGTTCGATATTGGCAAATATTTCATTCTATATTATCAAATAATTGTATCAATCATTCAGAAGTGAATTCTTTTAAACGATTCTTAGAAATGATCTCTTTTAAACAAAGTTTCGCGCAAAAAATATTTATTTATTTTTTTAATTTTTATTACTTTTTTTCTTTATTTTATTCTTCATGTGGGATTATTAGCTTTGGATATACTTGGATATTAATAATTAATTATTGTGCATTAGCAAAACAAAACAAGAGCCAGTTACGCAATGTATTTTACATTGAGTTGCTTGAATCTGCGGAAATAGATGTGTTAAAAAGATCAACTTGCAGTGCGATAACAACAAAATGAGTGCGCCGATAAAATGAGCTCACATAAATCTGCTGAAAGGCGGAGGTCAGTAACCGCGGGATTAAGCATTCTGTCTGCATATTCGATTCCATCCTCATATTATTTACCGGTCGTACTTCCTGGTGCTGCCCTAGCACAGATCTAGCGCTTCCGGCGGTGACAGTTAGTTTCCGTGAGGCGTCTTGCATCGATCTTTTTCACGCAATAATAAATTGAGAAGCCTCAAAAAGACTCAACACAAAAGCAGCCGATTAATTAATTAAAAAATTATAATAATTAAATCAAGTTTCTTTAATTTTTAATCAAAGAAAAATCAAAATCAAAATCTACATAATCGCATTTTTTTAATAGACAGTAACGTTGAAATAGAATTTTTCATATTTTTTTCCTTTGTCTCTTGTTTTTCTTTGAATTTTGTTTTTTGTTTTCACTTTTATACGTACAGAGTGTATTTTCTCAGAATTAATTGTCATTAATTATTCCTTTTCTCAAGCTTCGAGTTTTAAAGTTGATTAAATTGCGTTCGAATCGCAAACTAGTGCAGTCTAATTAGTGCAATTAGTGGCCAAGTCTGTGCATATCGGACCGTATTCCACTTGCCATCCATGCATGGCATTTCTACGTTATTCGGATTCACTGCAAATTACCATGATGGTATGCACGTCGCCGTACGAGAAAAACATCCGGAAGAAAGAAAGGGATATTCCCCTGCTCCGATATTTACCCGTGCTATAAATGTTTATGCTCTGAGATTTTGTCCAGAAACCGGAGTGAAACGACGCTTCTGTAAACTGTCTGAAAGCTCGCAACTGCTAATTGTTTATGTCTTGCAGACCGACCGATATACAATGAGACGAAATATTTTGATTTGTATAACTTGATTTTCAAATATTATGATAAAAGGGATCGGCGAAAGGTTTCACGATCGATTCGAGCTCCGAAAAATTTTTCTCCCGAAAATACACATCGGTTTCGTTGGATTCGAAACATCAATTTAGATTCGTGCTCGAAAAGGGATTCGAGAGGCGCTATCGGAGTTGGAACGACCATCAAGTACATAAACGAGCTTTGATTGGTCAATACGCGATGTCCGGTATAACTACGATTTATCCAGCGAACCAAAAGTCGCGCGTCCGCTTCTCTTCGATAATTCTCACCCTCTTATCGATCCCGCCGATCGTCCACGAGTCTACTCCACGAACTACATTTGCCGTCAAACTAGATATATCTCGATAAACTTGTAAAATGAATATTCTCTCTGATTTTATCGGAAATGTTCATAATGTTCTGTATAAATTTTTACTTCTCATTAAGTAAGAAAAATTAAGATAAGTATCATCATTATAGCTTCATTATTGATATCTTACATGAGATAACGATTTTTATATTTTTACAAGCTGAAGAGATGTCGATAATCCTGTTCATAATTCTAATAAATTGTAGTTAATGAATAAAAAATTTTTTAATTACATAACTTAAACTAACTCAATTTTAATCTAATTAACTTTTGCTCTCGTAAAAAATTTTTCTTTTAAAATAAAAAGAAGTGCGCAGATATGTGATAAAAATTTATGGAAAAATTCTGCGTGTCATATTTCGCACGTAACAAGATCTATAAATCTAAGCTTCGTAAATAGAGTTGTTTACAAGATGTTGATGATATAACGTATGCGTGTGCGTGCATTTACGATAATCCAATAACGGCAAGTGGCTTCACGACACTTTTGCTCACATATACATAGATTTGTTATGCTATTCAAGACACATTTAAACATATTCAGTTGAAAGAAATTCGAAAGAAAGCTTTTTTTATTTCAGCATTAAGTAATTATATAAATGAAACAATAAAGAACAAGTCATTATTTCTCTTATATCTCATTATCTAATTACTTAAGCATTTTTCTCCCGATTTTTACAGAAATTTTTGCTAATAAAGTATTGTGTTCTGTTTTTATTATTTAATTTCTTTTATTTTCAATAAAACAATTTAAAATAAGATACGCTATCTAGTAAAACAATTCTAAACAAGTAAAAACAATTCTATTTATTTTATGGAAGATATCACATGATACGTCAATTGTGCTAAGAGTCATATTCATATAAATCATATTCATATGAGAGGTTTTTCTTATTCCTGTAAAAAAGGACTTCTCTCTTCCTTGTAAAGAAAAAGAAAATAAATGAGACTCTAATATAATTTCTATTCTTAGAAATATTTTTCGGAAACTGGATATTTTATTGACATTTTTTCTTAAAAAATACAATTTTTTTTATGAAATAGATTATTTCTAAGTTATAAGCAATTAAAATTAAATTAATATCTTTTAAAAGCAAAAATTATATTTTATAAATTCTTCAATATCACAACATTTATTTCTTATAGCTATAATATTATCATTTTTTTCTGTTGACGTAAAAATAGATTTGTAAAGATTGTCTATAGGCACACACAAAATAACACATTGTGTCTTAACCATTTTGGCGCCGACTCTAGGCTTATAGGATTTTTGAGAATCGTCTAGACGTCTTTAAGAAGCTTACATAGATTTAATCATTCAATAGATTGGGCTATAGCTTAACAATGATACAGCAAAATCTGTATAGAATAGTTCATTATCCCTAAACATAAAGTTTCTTCTTCTTCAACTGTTACTATTACATTTAAGGAGATGCGTGTATATTTCTTACTAATTTTTTTGTAAAAAATGTTTATAAAATATTAAACACCAACATATCTAAAGTATTACAAACGTAACAGAATTTTTTATCTGTGTTTTTTATATATTGATTAAAAAATTTTTAATAAGCTAGAGTATCTTGTATAAAACGCCTATAAAAGGTAGATTGCAAAAATTTATAGGCGATCTAAAGTACTCTGTATAAAAGACAGATTGCATTCCAACAAAAAAATTTTATCGGTCATTATTCCCCGTAATGGCGTAATAATTCTCTTGTCAGTCGAGATTTCCGAGAAAGCGAAGGACCTATAAACGCCGCCGACTTATCATCTTCTGTCCCTCCGAGAAATTTATAAACAGCACATATGCCCCGAATGCAACCGTTATATGCACCGCGCTGCGTTGGCGTACACAAGCGATGACTTCTTACCCGCTTTGCATTCCCGCAATATCCGACGCGTTTCCCGTGACAGAAATATCTCCAACATTCGTTATTTCACATTGTTATTTCTAGGATCGTCCGGATAAATGCACACATGAACAGCTAGTTAAATAACAATAAATCAATTCTCCTGACTAAAAGAAATGTCATTTTTACTATATATATTTTTAACTCACGCGGATCGCAATATTGTGCTATCGTAATTATTTAATCTGAATTTTTCTTTTTTATAATTACAAATATCATTCCTTTATACAACTTTCATCCTACATAACCATAAATTAAATAAAAAAAAAATTCGGTTTCCTAGATTTTTTTCGGATTTATCGATGGAACACTATCTGTCCAAATTTTTCGACACATGAACTATATCAATGAACTGTATCCACAATATGCAAGTGCGACAGAGACAGAGTAAAATACAAGGAATTGCTTTCGTGGATCTCAAGACAATTATTACTATTATACTCTCGTCCAAGGGGCCGAATGACTCAGTCTCCTCTTCTGATCTGATTAATTGAAGCAGCCTAATTTCTATATCAAATGCATAACTAGATATGCGACGCATTATTACCAGAAGTAAACGAACTAATATAAAACATCGTGAACAATTCTGTACTTTTCCTTTAACGTTATTATAAAAAAAAAATGCACAGAATGTCTTATTTAATTTTCGAAATATTTTATAAATAAAAATAAATATACACTTATGTGTAAATGTGAGTACTCGATTGCAAAAAATATGAGCGGAAGTAATTAAATGATAACGGTTAGAATAATGAAGTACATCGGAAACACACTTCTCTCTATTCTTTTTTTTTACTTAAAAGTATATTTAGTTAATTTCATTGCACAAAAAATTATCAATATATAATGTAGAGGATGATTAATCGTGGATTAGAATGATAAGAGATTTAGGGTAAAGGTCGGCGGAAATAAAAGAGCCGATAAATAACAGCCGTTCTTTAAAAGTCGCGTTACGCCAACGGAATTTCAATCCGTTTGTGAATGGGGTTTCTGTTTTACGGTTCTGACTTTTTAGGAAATTCTGAGATTCAGAATAGACCGACGATAAAAATCGAAAATCTTTTAGCGAATGAATTAATTTATCTTGAATTAATTGTAAGTGGAAAATTTTAATTCTTCAAGTTAAACTGTTGAGAATTATTGATAATATAACATATAATATTCTGCATAAAAAAAAAATGGACAAATTAAATGTCACATCGAAAATACGATTTGCAGTAATCGATGAAATACATCTCGATTAAACAAGGATTCTTAATTGAGTATTAATTTATGAAAGTTATGAAAGACTTTTTTTCTGCTGATTCCATTGACGTGATAATGAACGAGATCAACGGATCGCCACGTGGATCCAAAAGATCTTCATTACAAACGATTCTGTCTTAGTTACGCGCCTGCGCCGGGCACATCGCGAACATCGCGATGGTCGGTGCATCCCCGAGAAATACTTGAATGTCCGCTCAGTTCCACCGCGCCTCACACTAGAGATCAGTTTTACACTCGTCAAGTCTCGCATATTTTTTTTTTAACTTTTCGATATCAATTAAAAATACTGGCGTAGTATTCATGAGTCTAATCTTCGGCACAACATGCGGAAAATGTACTTGCACAACATGCCACTTCTCGCGTTTTCCATTAAGAAGTAGTAAATAGTAAAAGTGTTGTTTATATATTAAAAATTTATTTTGTCGGGATTATGTTGATTTTAATTTATGTTTCTGACAAGAATATTCATCTCATTATCGAGCCAATATTAAGTGATCTTTTTTTTTAGTGAATTGAAATGAATGGATGGAATCGATCAGTGCGTAGATGGTATTAACGAAATAAAAATGAGAATAAAAGCGGAAGATTATTACGCCAAACGATGCGCCGAATATTTTGGTAATTATCCTCTAATATTATATTACCCTTTCTTATTCAGAATAATGAAGTTAATAACTTAAAAGGCGAGAAAGCATAGAAATAAACCAATTTTTCGTAGAAACTTTTTGAATGAAAAAAAATTTGTTCAAATATTGATATCGCAAATAGGTGAGACTAAAATTGATGAAGCACAATTGTGCATATATTTTATAAAACGTATTGTATATTTTATAATTAGAGATCATAGTAATTAATTATTCTTACAAATAAAACTGTAAAATGTTGTTTCTTCGCGCGTAACTTTCACGAATTCTTTACGAAGACGTCAGCTATCGCATCCTGATGTATTCAATGCAGAATATGTGGTATGTTAATGTGAAATGCAGAATTCATTGCGTGTGAGTTGAATAGAGATGAGATTGAGGTAGCATCAGATATATTCTAACTTTTTGTTTGTCAACACTTTGTTCAAAAATTATCGTATGTTAGCCCCTTAAAATTACTCGTGCCAATATTAATCAAATAAAATTATAAATAAAAATAAATACCTTTCATTTCGTAAAAATAAATTATTCATAACTTTCGTTAAAAAATACCTGCTTCAAAGAGATTCAAAATATTTTTTAAATAAAACATATATAAAGAATTTCATTTTTTAAACACAATTAATGAAACCTACGCTTTGAACAAATAAAATAATGCAAATGGATTACATTGGCCAAATATAATGAAGACTTAATTCAGTCTATCACCACAGATTTGGCATATGGTTGTATAATACCGTCATTGTTTGACGTAGTCGGCGCGGATACGGACGATTCGGATGGAGAGCTCGGAACTTGTCATGCATCATGCGTACAGGAAAAAATTATGAGCACCGCCTAATTCGTCTTGCCGAAGCCGAGCGTGAAAACAATGGGCGCGGGGTGGGGCCTCGAAATGAACGGTACGATTTCCTCTCGAGAGTGACTTCAAGCAGTCGTACTTCGTCATCCGTGGACTCGTTCTCGTTGGGAATTCTCGATTAAGAAGACGCATCTTGCGATAGATCTTGTGATAGAAAACGAAAGTAATCCAAGCGTGCGTCGAATCACGCTCATATAACCGCGACATTCAATGATGGAAGTTTGGAATGGATAGAAGATTGGAATTTAATTCCCGTTATTAAAACGAAGGGTACGAGTATCGAAAGGGTTGCGCGCGTTCTTCGATGATTTTTGTCTTCTGAATACAATTGGGAGCGTTCACACAGAAAATGATTGCCGATATCTGTGCCAGCCCTCGACCGCGAAGACGAAACCGGCCAAAGTTCTTAGATCTTTCTGCGATAACACGTAAGTCGAAGCGAGAGAAAACGTTATTCCTCGAGAGTGCGAGCTATCGCGCGAATGGTGAACGTACGTACATTCCTCGAGTGGCGGAGGGACGAATCGCGCGTCTTGAAATAATCTGACATGCGCCTCTTCGAGTGCGTTGATCTTTTTGCAGAAATTATCATCATTCAAGAACGACCCGCGACCCACGTGCGTTACGAACTGACCATACTTCTCGCGATTATTGCCGCTGTTTCTAGTCGAGATTAACGAGCATCGCTAACGATTAAAATTGAAATAAAATTAATAATATTATCAAATAATTTATTTTATATTATAATAATAATAATGTAACATAAAATATAACATAAAGGATGTAATATAATAATTAAAAGTAATATAATAAAATATTATTATGAATAATCTAAACTTGAAGAATAAATTTGGAATGGTCCTAAAATTATTTTTTTATTATAATCAAGATGATATAAAAATTAAAATTTTTACGGTTTCTAAAAAGGAGATAAACGAATAATGTTATAAATATTAACAAATGTACCAAAGAACGCGCGTTATATATGAAAAATATAGATTAGCGGAAGGAAATGATATTAATGTCGAATTAAGTAATTAAAACTTTATGTAGCCTATAACGGTATATACAAAATTTACTTTGACCCTAAATAGATTTAACTTAGTCTCACAAGTAATGAATTCAATTTAAAACCGGAAATACCAAAAACGGGAGCCACGCGCCTCACGTACTAGAAGTAAAAGTTATTGCGATAATTCGTTAATTGAATAAAAACAGCAAACTCTCTCTTTCTTCATTATTATAAAATATTTTCAAAATGATTATTATTTGTTAGTTTATATTCTATAAAGTAATATATAAATATATATATATTCTATAAAGTAATATATATGTACACAAAGTGTCCGAAAAAAACTATATACATTTTCAATAACTTCAGTGGATTTAGAGTCAATTTTTTTAATTAATCCTTGTTTAAAATTTCTTAATATTCCTTGAAATAATTCCTTGAAATTATTATTTTTATTAAATTATTGAAATATGAAAATATCTTTTTATAAAAATATTATACTAAATATAAAAATAGTATGTAAAAAGTAATAGATATAAATAATTGTTTGCCATTACTGCGCAATGGGAACAAGATTGTTACGTCTATTCTGTACGTTTGTGTTATGTATCAACAATATTATATTAAATTGATTCGAGGCTGTAGTGTGTGCCGATTTTGCATTAAAATTTTACAAAGCTGTTTCATTATTCTATGTTTTCGCATGTAGCACGAGGTGGCCATGTTATCTGTGACATTATTTCATCAAACATATTACAACCACATCGCGTGTTCTGTGATGTGCGTCACACAAAATTAAATGCATTCTCTGTGTATGACAAAGCTAAATCAAGGTTGCTTGTGACACATGTACAGAAAACATTTTGTAAATTAAAGACGGTCAACTAGGTCGGCAAATTAACACGCTGAGAAAGAATTCACGCAACTCATTAATTAATCTACAAACAAATATTAAAGTGAGCGAAATGGATTGCATAATTAATCAATGTTATTTTAATACAATAGTTTAGCGATGTATCGAATCAACTTACAATCTTTTTTTTTTTATACGACCCCATGTGAGAAGCAATCTTACAGATATACTTGAGTCAATTAATTTGATGTTTCAATTGCTTGTTTCAGGGTCGCATTCAGCTACAGCTTTATCAAGGGACGGACACGCAGAGGATGATGTCGTCTTCGTTTCTAGTAAGGAAAGCGAAGCTTCTAATACATGGGTTAACTACCTCACCGCGTGTTTTGAGCAAATCAGTCGTCAGCAAGGGCGACCTCCATTCAAGTAAGTGCAAAATGAAATATCTTATGTATATCTTTGCTACGTGTTACAAGTTTAAATAAAATTTCAAACAAATGTTTCTGACTCAGAGTACGTCATATCGCGATCGAGGAGCCGATAGCATTGAAGACGGAAGAGAAGATCCGATCTTCTCGCCTACAAATTGTCATCGTGTGCCCAATATTGCTGGAACGTGTCCGACTTAGCCCGGAACACGCTGTTCATCTAACCAACCATCTGGTCGCCGAGAAAGTACTGGCAATGATGCTGGGCGTTCATGAAAGTCATATCAATGATATACATAGGTCTAGCCTGATTTCTTACGATCAGTGGAGAAAATTTTTCGTGAAAGACCAAGATGAAACATTCGTCGGTGAATTGCTTGGTGCGGCGGTCGCGATTTTAGGTACTACACCACCGCCTGCCCTCAAAAGCGACAAGACAGCATTCTCCGTACATCCAAAAAAAGTTAAACTAGTAAGTGTATTTTTATTGTATATATAATTATCATATATATATATATATATAAACAATTCTAAAATAATTAAACAAACTTCGAGATTGCAAAAGATACAAACAAAAAAGGAAAGATAAATTTAAATTAAGAAAGACTAATTGTTAAGAAAATGCTCAACTTATTTGAGATACGCTAATTTCATATTAGTTGAAAATTTGTCGTTAAACAATAATGTAATTCACACACGCGTAAAACAATATGTATATCTTTATTTTTGCTAATAGAATAAAACTATATAAAACTTGAATATTATCCATAAAATACGTAGGAACATTAAATTTCTTATTATAAAAATGTTTGTGTCATTTTTGCAGGGACAAAACAAAATAATTGTTTTGCTAAACGATCCATTGAAACCTGAGGATAATGTCTCTGTGATCGTTGATCGTTGCGGCGACGCGATCGATATAAGCAACGTGAAAAGAAGAAATCCTTACGCGCTGCAATTTTCGATACCGGAGAGATGTCTCGAAGTCTCCATGTTGGTTGGTGTGAGAATATCCAAAAATGGATGCTCACTCGGCGTTAGGCAAGTCAAATGCGAAAGTAGACTGAGAGAATTAGATCAGATTCTCAGGGCACACGATAATTCTCTTGAATTTATATGCCAGGTAATTAGATCCAAAGATCTTTATAAAATTAATTTCATGATAAAGAATTTTTTTTATGTAAAGTTAAAGATAATTTATTTTTAACTCGATTATTTTATTATCATTGTTATAAATAATTGATATTATAAGATGTTCAAACATATGACTCATTATTATGTTTCTTTTATTTATTATAGACTTTTGGTTTTAATTCTACTGATCGAGAACAGTTGGACAATTGGATGGTTCACGCATTTCAGAAAAACATCCCTCCTCATTTCAATCTCTTAGCCACTCCAAACGGAATGGTGCCTGCCCATAAAAATTACACGAGTAAGTAACTATTAATTTATCGACTAAATGAAAATTACATACTCGATTTAGTTCACTGACATACAATTTAAAAAATTTGAATAATTAAAAGTGTTAGGATGAAGAGAATAAAAATGTAAAGTAAATCACTATCTTTGAACGATCATGGTTCAAACTTTGGATTCATTTTAGGTCCAGAAGAGAATCCGACGTTGCTACATTTCGCCGCACGATTTGGCCTAGAGAAACTGGCATGGCAATTATTGGAATGTCCTGGTGGCGATCTGGCATGCGACTTGAGAAATGTTTCCGAGTTGACACCAGCCGATCTCGCTGAACAAGCCGGACACACAAGACTGGCCCATCAACTACGGGGCTACATGGTACAAAAACCTCGCCTTTAGACCGACGTCACAAATAACCGAAAACATAATCGGTATTACCGCGAGATTTTATTCTTCGCTTTTCTCAAAGCTTGATGCCCATTATTCATTCGTTATACACGTGTCCGTTTGAAAAAAATTTCTAAGTAGTAAGTCATGCACTTTATGTAAAAAAAAAATAAAAATTTTATTTTATATATATATATATATAAAATAAAATTTTTATTTTTTTCTTCAAAAAGAGATTCAGATGATAAGATAAAATATAATTATCTTATCTTATCTTTGAATATTAGCTTTTATATAATAATATTTGTGACGATGAAGCTCTTTCGAAATTATGATATATGATTTGATATATATATATATATATATATATATATATATATATATATAAAAATAAAATTATACTATTTTTCGCCTATTTTTTTATTTAATTTCGAAAGATTATCGTGACAAATAGGATTTTAAAAAATAAGATAAGATAATATTCGAGAATATTCTTTTTTTGAAGATTAAATAAAGAAATAAATAAGAATTTATTTTGATATAAAATTAAATACAAATTTTCGTTTTTTCCTTTTTGAAGTGTATCTTGTTTTTCTGGAAATTTTCTCGGAATAGAAAGATTTTGGAAAAAAATCGCGCGTACTTGCATGCTACTCAATTTAATTCTTCAGACTATAAATAGTCGATGGATTAACTGACAAGTCAACTCTGTATTGCATGTTTCGATTGTGACTTTGGATTCCGATGGACGAAACTTTAGCAAATGAACGAGTTCACCAACATGTATAGCTACCTCAAAGTCATAAGCCAAACAACGAACCGATCAACAGGTATTGAATAATGTAACACTACAACAATATTACGGAAGCATAATAATTCTGCTCGTTAATAAGTCTGAAGCGTGCCTTTGTAAAAGTAATTAAAATGAAAAAAAATTTTGTATATAATACATAGTAAGCTATTTAACACAAGCAGGAAGATATTAATTTTATTACAGAAGAAATTAAAAATGTAAAATTAATATATACGAGCCTTTATTTTCAAATTTCGAATTAAAAAATTAAAAACATCGTTTTATTTTGTGCTTGTGTAATTTCAGTAATACTTCAGATTCTAAATTAAAAGAAATGTAATCGTACATTTTCGATGTATTTTTTTACATAAAAATATTTTTTATATTTTTTTCATGTTTTTACGAGACATAAATTATTGTATAAATTATTTTATAAAAAAGTTTCATAAAAAATTAAAAATGAAAACATTAATCTTGAGAGAAATTTGAGAAATAATATGAGTATGTATTTAGGAACGGGTTCAACCATGGATGTCCCATCAACAATCGCGAGTGAAATCAGTAACGAAAAAGAAGATTATTGTCAACCAAAGCCTTTGAGCGAGGCTTATTTGGTACCACCGATCGCGAGACCAGTAACGACTCTGATCCCGAATTTACAAACGACGAGCATCTCTAACACATTCACGAACAATCCCTTAGCTGCGAATTATTCGATCGTACCAACGCCTACGCCAGTAATTAATAACCAGTTGCCGTCCACACCCACGACCTCAGTCACTTCAAATGGATTGGATATGTCATTCCAAGGTTACATGAAAATGCATGCCACCGGTAAACATCCTGAATTGTCATAATATAATTTCTACATAATTTATACGTAATAATTTACATAATTATTATATAATTTACAGATTATTCTTCTTCTGCGAATTCTTTTCATCATAATCTAATTGGCAAGTATTTAAATACTGATATATATTTTTATTATTATTCATTAATGTTGAATTAAATTCTCTTATATACAACTTCAATGGTTTTAAAATTATAATAATTATTTTGCTTCAATTTTTATTTAATTATTTTCAAAAATAAATATATTTGTGAATTTTTAACGATACAAATTATAATTAAAGGTTCAAAACTGATTACGATGAATACAACAAATTTACCACCGTCCCGAACGGGCACTCCTACTCAAAATATTCGCCAGGAATGTGTTCAAAATCCCTTGGGAACACGAGAAGACAATTGCAGTCAGAAAATATCATCCCAAAATCATCTCTATGGCAGAACGTCGTCCAACAGCAGCACCAAATCCCGGGAGCCATCAGGTCCTCAGGACGAGCTCTTGGAGATCATTAACGACTTCAAAAACAACGTTTTTACTATATCCGAAGTGGAAAGGCTCGTTGAAAATTGGCAGAAACGAAACGATGTTCAGCAAAGTTTCAAAGACAAACAGCGACAGCTTATGGCAATGCGGGAGGAATATGACAGGATACAGAAGAGATTGAAAGAAGAGATGAAAACTCCAACGCCATTCGACAAAATACGAAAATTCTTCTCCAAAGGAAAGAAAGGCAAATATCATTGCGTTTTCAGAATATCTCCAATCGTTTCTACTTAGATAGCCGAAACAAAACAATAATTAAAATTTTTCCATTTTAATTTTTGCTACAGATACAAAATCTGCTGTCAGTGAATCATCTATGAACAAAACTGAAAATATTAATAGTGGATTAGCTGATTGCCGGCCTATCAGTAGTTTAAGTCTCCGTAGTATCTCCAGTAAGCATAATAATTATTATATAATAATTTAGAATATCTTTAAAAATGCTTTTAAAATATTTACAAGCATTTTAAAACAACCTTAAAAAAATTTAAACAGTAATTTCGAAATTTTGAAAGCTTCCAGATTTCTTTAGGATTTCTTTTCTTCTTATATAAATAATTGAATGTTTTATTGAATGTTTTACGCATATTTATGTAATTTCATAAAATGGTTTCTATTCCTTAGGTTCATCCTCATCTGGTAGAATGAGCACTGTCAGCGGTTGCAGCGGTGCCAGCTTGGGCGACAGTGGAACTCATTCCGATTCCGAAGACAGAAGAGTATGTGCAATATATATAAATTAAAAATAATGAATAATCAATTTAAAATGTTGTAAATTAATCTCAATCAAAAGCCAGTTTTAAATTCAAGATTAATATTCAAGATTGTTTTTGCTTATGTTATCTAATTTTACATTTTAAGAAGAAATGTAATATTAAAAAAAATTGTGTATTGAAAAAAAATATAAAATAGTATATCATTTCTGTGTTATTAAATTAGATCTACGAATTATTTTTAGCTCCAAAATATCAGAGATGAGAAAGCTGGCATGACATCCTACGAGATACCACCCGCGCCTAAGCCATTTACAGGCAGATATTCACCAGCATCCGGTTATTCTCCATCACCGAGTGTTTCTATTTCGCGTGATCTTGATTTCCGACATACTCAATCACCGTCCAGAGCCGATAACGAGTACTATATCGCGTTCCCACCGTCAGGATTACCCGTTCATGGTAATATTAATTAATCAAATCAAACCTTCATTCTTATCTAGTTTAGACATCATCTAGAATATTATTCTGAATATAACATATAGCAGTTCAGAAGATATTTACGGAATATTTGAAAAAAACATGTCTCATTATTAAAGATTTTTTAAACTTTTTTTAATCATTGGTGAGCTAAAATCTCAGAAATAAATAATCAATCCACAAAATTTAACTTTTGCAGCGTTTAAAGCGGACGGTTCTCCGAGGGAACCGGACACGCCGAACTCATTATGCGATCATCCGAGATATCACGACTTCCAAAATGTTTCGCCGGACAAACCTCAAGAAGAAACTGAAGGGATAAAACACGTTGCCAGTAACAGTTATACTAACATCGAACCGATATCGTCAAATTTCATTCCAGTCGTGCCGCCAGGAATGTGCATCCCAGACTGCACGAGTAATGAATCAACATCTGCCGATTCCGTTCACGTAGATCGGCAAGTTGCGGGAGAACGTCACCTTGACGATACTGCCGAAGCGTGTTCCGATACCACAAAAGTGAAACCGTCGTTCGCTCAACCTGCCATTGACGAGATCGACTCCGCACTCGCTATTCGAGGTCAAGAGACTGTCGGGACGACACACGATGAGGAGAACGTATCGACAAATTTGTCGAACGTTTCGAGAAACATGAACGAGGCCACCGAAATTAGAATGCCGGAATACATGAACCTTGCTGTTAATATAGGTCACGATGCCGCCAAGATTCTCGGCGCCATACCAAAGAAATTGCCTGCACCACCCGTGCCACCAAGAGGTACGACCTTTCACACTGTATAATTTCACGCAGACTATGAGCACGCAATTTTTGTAATGCAAAAGCAAAATTATGTTAAGGTTTAAATCAATAAAAATATGTACGAAGATATTGATGTAAGATTTATAGCAACATTTTCCTGTATTTTCTCGTTTTTCTTTCAAATTTCTCTCATCTCTTTCTCGCAATACGAAATACGCGAAATAGATGCATTTTATATTACATAAAATTTAATTAAATAAAAGTTAATAAATAACTGTTAGATTAATGCAGTTATTATCATAAATGACTGAGTTTATTTAAAGCTTTTCTTTCCTAAATCAGATATATTTATATTCGATCGTTTTGCATATTTAGATAAGCATCGAATCTCGATATGTGAAATATACAAGATGAATCACTAACCCCTTGCAACAAGTTTCAATGCAGTTTTTTAAGAATTATTTCCCCTCAAGTTAAAGATTCTTGAGAAAACGGGAATGTTACGGGAATTTCTGATGAGTCATGATTGAAAAAAATCAATGATTCATACGGATGTAGATGCGAATCTATGGGAGAGAATCCTTATTTAGCGATCTTTGCAATATTTGGAAAGTTGAGCTATTTATGTTACACATCGATGTATTATCTAATTAAATCATTTAATTGAATATAAAATCTATTTTTTTTTTACTATAATATATTACGCACAATTTTGAAGAAAGAAATTAAGAAATTATGTACCACAATTTAGATATAAACATTTATGTAATAATTTCAAGAAAAGAAAAAATATTACAATTGAAATAGAGGATATATATACAGTTATACAATATATAATGTAATTTTATAATGTAATTTTATATATACTATTTTACTATTTTTAAAATTGTATATACTTCTGTGTTATAATTACAGGATATTTTGTCAAACATGTTCTTAATGAATCTTTATTATTTACAATTGTAACTAAGAAATAGAAATAGAAATAGAAATAAAAATTGAAGCGCATAAATGTTTGTTGTAAAAATATACAAATTATATAATATGTCTTTCATACATTAAAAACTATGACTGAAATATAACATTACTAAAGTATAACATTAAACATAAAGTATAACGTTAAACTATAATATTAATAATAATATTAATAATAATTAAATAAAATGAAATTTACATACATACATACATACATACATACATACATACATACATATATATATATTTCAAATTTTATATATGGCACATATATATCTACTTATGTTAGATATAGTCATGTTAAATGTAAGATGCTAATTATTGCTTTTTATAAATATCATTTTTACAGAATGTATACAAATTTAATATTGCCCGTACAAGGCAGCGATGTCAATTCAATTATTTCTTACAGTCGAGTTAAAATACCGAATTAAGATATTTAATAATCAATTATATATTTATATATAATTTATATATAATTTCCCTCCATTAATCTTAGAATACATGATGTGAGAAATGAGATCATAAATTAAGATAATATAACTGAAAAAATAGATGATTTAAGTAACCAGAGGCGTAAACAGAGTTTTTACTTCAGGGTGTTAAGAAGTGTCGAATTAACATAAGAAACGAATGTAAAACTTTATGATTCTTTATTTATTACTAGATTTATTATTATTATATGGTACATAAAATGTTGTGCATATGTAACGACAATGTATCATATTTTTTTATTTATTATTTATATGACAAGCAGAATGCTGACTCACAGACATTTAAGGATTATAAATACACATTATCTTGATTTACTTTTCTCTGGTTATATCCATCATATAATCATCGAATCAAATTTCCAAACATATACTATTTTTATATAGCACAAGAATTATATTAGTATTAAATTAACTAGCTCTAATTTAGATCAAATCGATTATTTGTGAACTTTTTATCGTTTCGATTTCTTCTCAGGTACGGAGAGGCTTGAGTACCAAGGATGCATTTATTATTAATTTTTAAGACTCACTAGTATATAATCGTAAAATGTATTTTATACTATACATATTTTTTATTGCCTGCCCTTTTATTTTATATTTATATATGTGTATTAGCAAATTAATAAAAAATATAGAAATCTGTCCAAAGTCCAGTGTCTTCATTGTTCCACATACACTTCTGTTATGTTCAAAAGATAAAGCAATAACGAATAGCGCCAGACGGCGTGACCGTGATGAATAGCAGGAGTGACGCCACTCATTAATGTAAGTTCCTCTTTTCATGCGTAATATAAGCAGGGCTGTTATGGCTTGTTACGTAATCTATAATTAGACTAATAACGAGATTAATATAGCATGCAACTTTTGACATTTACGGCAAACATTATGATTAAAAAGAAGATTTGTTCTTTGAAAATTATATTATTTCTCTTTGATACATACTGTGTAGAAATACATACTGTGTAAATTTTCTTCTGAAAAATTTTCCCTATGCTTATTATTACAATTAAGTTGATCTAAATTGGTCGAATACAATTTTTTTTATAATCGAATTTATCAAGCTCTAATTTTATTAAAGAAAAAAAAAGATTTTATTTTATTTCAAAGCTAAAGACATTGTTTCCAATATACTGTATATAAAAAGCAAAATAACTTTAACTCTCAAACAAAATAATATTCTTTATCAGAAAGGAAATCTCATTACAGAGGAAACAGTCTCGACCGCGTCCTTCTGGCTGAATTGGAAGTCTTATTAATTGGGACTTTAATTATAGTTGCGGTTACGGTTCACCACCAATGCTTTCTGATTATAACGGCCGCATTCAAAAGCGAATCTGGTACGCATAATACGATGAAACAACAATTTCCAAAACAATATTAGCCACGCTAATTTATCGTTCATAGCGCAAGAAGTTTTAAATATAATTTTAAGTAAACGCTGTTTTAAAAAAAAAGATAGGCAAAAAATATTTTTAAAAATAAATAATATTTATTGTGAATTGTGATAATATTATATCAAATGTAGTATATGATGTCATAAAATGCGCAGGACTAAGCGGTGAGATGTTTAATGATTGTCGTAGGAGGGGAGAAGTTGACGACGACAGGCATATATATCGGAAGCACCATTCTGTTGAGTAGCAAAAACGAGCAGACTTTTGCTATCATCTATATTCCTCGAGTATTAAAGTATGATATAAACAAATTGCATGTACTTCAAGTGTATGTTTCATGTGATAAGCATAGTTTTTTAGTCTACATATTTCTTGTGCGAATAGTATGTTGCGTATCATCATAAAATAGTGAAGTGCAAAAACTGAGAGAGAGAGATAAATAAAAGAAGACACGTCGGATATAGTAAGCATATAGCAAGCAATTTCATACTATTCCATTTAGCATGATTAATTCAGCATATTATACTCTTTAAAGCAATAACTAAAAAGGAAATGACAAAAATACTAATATAAAAAATGCATTTAAAATATTTATTTTATTTTGAAAAAAACTGTTTCATTTATTTATTTTATTTATTAATACAGTTTTATTCGCTCATTCTATTCATTCTATTCACTAATATAGTTGTAATTGAATATTGTAAAATATAATAAATATTTTAAATATATTATTTAAAGAAAAACATTTATATATCCTTTTTTCTGTTATCGCTTAAATTAATTATTAGAATTGAACCATGTCTAAAAAAATTATTATTAAAATGATAGTGATATCTTCTCATATAATTTTAACTAAAATTAATTAAACATAATTATGCTCATGTTTATATTACTTGATGCAGACGAAAGCAGACGAGATTATCGAATCTCTCTGCTTTTTTCTTGATTAATCCACTCTCATCAAGAAAATAATATTTTTTATGCTTAGTTCCTGATATCCCGAGATCAGCAAGTCTAATAATGTCTAACACAAGTATGAAGCTACTAGTCGTGTCTCTGATCTTCGTGACGACAATCTCTATTACGAAAGCGCAGACCAGATATGCGACCAAACCAGGTTCATGTCCACCTGCCTTACCTGTACGATTCTGCGGACGATCCTGCTACATTGACGCACACTGCGAAGGAATTGGTAAATGTTGTCCGACTCAATGCGGTGGTTCTATCTGCTCCATGCCCGTCACAATGACAGGACCTACCGCTATAGGTGAATAATTTCTTTGTTACATTAATTTGTCAATCTAAAACATAAAATAAACATTGATTCAATATTTTAAAAACAAACAATATTTGTAAAATAAATTGCAAAAGTTAATATACTATTAAATAAATAATAAAACATAATAAGTAAATAATAAAATAATAATAATAAATAAATAAATAATAAAACAAAATAAATAAATAAGTATAATAAATTTGTGTTTGTGATTTGTGTTCTTATTTACAATTATTATTCGTTTTATCAGCACGCTTTAAGGCATGTTAATCTAATCTGTACAATTTTCACAGTTATTTCTTTTACTATATAATAACAATAATAATAATAATAATAATAATAATAATAATAATATGTATATAAAAAGTACAAATAAATCATTCATTAACTTGTACAAGAAAATTTAATCTTTTCTTTTCAGAAAAACCAGGATCTTGTCCATCGACACCGACGGGAAGATGGGTATGCACATCCACTTGCAGCAACGACAGTCATTGCAAAGGAAACCTAAAATGTTGCAAAAATAGATGTGGTGCCCGAGCTTGTCAAAAACCAGAGATCGAAGTAGTGGAATCCATGGAAATTCCGGTTAATCCAATTATGTCGCGTTTCGGAAATGATTACAATGATTACTACCACTAATCAATTTTTGTATTCCTTCTAATATTGTATTCATAATAGTTAACATATCTAGAATTTAGAGAGAGAACATTGATTTTTATATTGAGTTTAATAATCGTGTTATAATAAAATAATTTTAATAATAATTTCATTTTTTTTATCTTAATGTTTATATTTTTCATACTCATTATACTTATTAATAATCATTTTCCACATTTCAATACAACAATAAGTAAACTTGTATTTTTATATCATAATTTGATTTTCATCAATTATATTTTTGTCATAAAATGATTAAAATAAATGGAATTTTTTCTTTCAACTAAATTATTAAATATAAATACAATTAATAAAATTATACATAGAATATTCTTTAACTTATCTACCATATATTCGCAAAATGAAATTCATTAATGAAATTTATTAATAAAATAGATTAATAAACCTAATGTCAATACAAAAAAGTAATTACAAAAAAGATTATAAAAAAACTATGGAGGTAACCCAGAGAGACATTTGATAGATCACTTACTAATCAATAATTCTAATAAACAAAATGATACAAGCAAAGGTCAAGATTATATAAAAAGTAATCAAGGAAAACGTACTTGTTATCACTAGCAAATCAGATATGATTTATTTTGAATCTGATACGATTCAGAGCCGCCCTCGACACACAATGTGTAACATATTTAATTAAGCATTAACCTTCCTTTGTAAGTAATTATTACAATACATAATTTGATAAGTATCAAAGCAAATTCCAACATTAATTCCACATAATTATGGCATTGAATTTATTTAATTTTAATCAATAACTATTCGAAATAATTAATGTAGATTGAATAACTATGACTACTAAACAAAAATATTAAACAATTCTCAACTACCTTATGAAGCATAGATCTTTGAGAACTATTCTGAAATGTTCAATAATAAGATTTATACAGATTTATACAGATAGTTTTATAATTATAATTACACTTTTAGCGACTAAAAATAATTAATAATTTAAATATCTTTATTTTATTTAGAAATATTCGAATCTTTTCTAAATTTAAATTTAAATTCTTTTAAAAAATAGAAATAAATGATAATTATTTAAATGATACTTTAGTAATACTTAAGATATAAAGAAAGATGTTTGTGCTAAGCCGAATTAAGATAAACATACAAAATAAAAAGTTATAGACCTTCGACGTAACCTTCAACGGTAATGAGCGGTCCCGCTCGATTTTAGGAAACATGCTTCACCGTTCTTGCAACATAAATGAATGATGCCAGTTAAACAGACTGGTTTAGCGACGCATAATATTCGCATGTACATACATCTCGCTCTTATCACTTACGTCACGATGCAGCATGCGGAAAGAAAAGGAAAAAGTGCGAGTCCAAGTTCAAGTAAACGGTATCGAGAAGAGACTTTCTTGAACCTGGCCGCACTATAGAAGAGCACGAATCGTGATTTATTTGCCTCCTTTTGTCGTACACTCGCTCGATGCTAGAGTAGAGGTGGAAAGTATTATAAAAGCCGTTGCCTTAATCGTCGCACGGTTTAGAAGCCTCGTCGAAATCACGCCGTAGAGTTTTTAGTCAAGTAGTCCAGAAGCAGCTTATAAAATGAACCGTAAGTATTCAATTGCGGAACCTTGAAACGCGACGGTACGCATTTTCCCATGAACATAATATCCGACTTGAACGTAACATCGTTAACGTTAAGTCTCAATCGCATTACGTGGCGCTTCGAGGACCCGATGGCAATTAACTTCACTCGCACATAATTACTTATGCCATTCAACAAAAATATGCATTATTGTAACATTAAATGATTATTTGCTGTCGACATTTGCAAGCACAAATTAATTCTCGACTGTAAATTAATATCTCGACATGTTTGAAGGCTTTCTTTCAAAGCTTCACTCACACAAATTGAATCACGATCTCATATTCACGATCTCATATGTGAAATTCACATAGGATTGATGTAATATTTACTTTGTAGGTAGTTTTCTACCATTTGCAGTGGTGCTGACTCTACTGATTGTCGGCACGTTCTCTCAAACGTTTTGTAAGTAAACGTTATCGCGCTTACGCAAAAACATCGAGAGTAAATGCACTGCATTTCCGCACAACTTCCGAATCCGGAAAAACCCGTTTTATTTTTAACATACCATGCTCATGCTCTCGTGTTTCATATCCGCAGAATTGATCAAAAGTGAAAATACAACGTGTCAAAAATAAAAATATTAGTGAAAATTTCAAGACGCAAATTTTTCCATGTAAAACTTATGATTAATAATTCCAGAAAAATGATTCATGTTTTATATGCTAGCATTCTATATTTGAAAAACTATATTTGAACTATATTCTATATTTTTGAAAAATTCTGTCAAAAATAGAAATCTCTCCTTCCACAAAATAGACATTTAATCATTTATCTCTTAATCTCCAATTATTTATAATTAATTAAAGATTTATTAATATCTCGAATTTTATACTAATAAAAATTTGGTTTCAAACAAGTTTTACAAGAAAGATTTTTCATGACTATTTTCTTTCAATTTTAGAATATTCTGCATTTAAATAACGAAAAAACAGTTTTGCTGAAAAATCTAAAAAAATTTAGCCAGAACGGATCTAAAAATAATTCTGTTGGACTAAAATTGGATCAAAATAATTATATAGAATGTTTAAATTGGTTGTTAGAATATCAAAAAATTTTGTAGTATTATTATTATTTTTAAATGTCTTCTATAATAATTTGAATAACCCAACAAAATTATTTTCAGATTTGTAACTAGTCAAATTTTTAAATCCTTCAACAAAATTGTTTCTTCGGTGTATAGAATTCCGTTTATTAAAAAATATTATAACTTAGATTTAATTTTCTTGCTAGATGCGTATCTGCATAGCGATTGAGTGACAACACAGACAGAAAGAGATTTTTAATGAATACTTGAAGCGACGTAATATTCAATTATAGCATCCTTGTATGTATATACGTCAGCAAAATGAATGTGTCGATTATGACTTTACAATTCGCGGCCATTACCAATTAGCCTGCGATATTATCATGTATCAAAATGTGCGGAGAAGCAGTGTGATTATTTCTTATCCACAAAGAACAAGATGATAAATAATCGGCGATATTCACAGTAACGCGAAGAATAATCGCGCGATAAATGCTAATTGTTAACAACATCAAAATTTTTTTTATTTTATGTGTTAATCCAATGAAAGCAAGAAAACTATTATTAATTACATTGCGATCGTTCCTTAGACAAAAGTGGCAACTGCCCGATGAGGAATACCGTGACTTGCGGCTCCAGATGCATAGGGGATGGACAGTGTTCTTTCAATCAGAAATGCTGTCCAAACAAGTGCGGCTTCACATCGTGCGCCAACACCAGCCCCGTTAATACCGGAAGTGATGGTGGATACAAGGGCTCGAGTAGTACGTACATACGAAAGCTTACTCTATTTTTGCGATATGATTAATCCTTTACAGTCCTACATCTTAGATTTATATAATTGAACTCAAGGTAATGCTTTGCGATTATCGTTAACTCTCAGCACTCACATCGGATCATATTGACTCAGGTGAATTTTTATCTCTATATTTCGAAATTCTCTCTATATTTTAAGTTTTATTGTTGAGTTTAAACGCGTAATTATAATATAAAAAAGAAATGTCTGTGATTTAAAATGTGTTTACTTTGCTGATGGAAAAATAATGTGTTTACTCTGTTAATTGAAAAATGTTGTTTGTCATTTAAAATGTGTTTATTTTATTGATCGCACTAAAGCTCGAAAATTTTTAAAATTTCACGTTTGTGTCTTATTGGCCCGAGGTGAGTATGAGCGTAACTAAAATTTATATGAGTATTCCTGAAGATTAAATAAATTATACTCTTGAAATTTCCGTAAATTCTCTTGAATAAAAAATATGATTTATACTTGATTTATATTATGCCAATTATATCAATATACATCAATTAGATAAAATTGAGAACTATGTGCTTAATTTTTCGGAACATTGGCGAGAAGCAATTTGGATCGCAAAGGATTAGAATAGATTCGAGCGTACGCAGTATGCATAAAAAAAATTATACCTTGCGAATTAGTGGATTTGCTGAAAGTTTCGAATCATTTTCGTTTTTGTCGCGTATGTTTACAGATCAAGCCGTTTACTGTAATGGGGTGAAATGTGCCGCGTACGAGAAATGTCAATACGACCGCAACACCAGACGCGAAAAGTGCACGCGCGCTTAGAGCGACTCGCGATCGATCATCTCGGTTATTTCCGACAAATGGATTTTCGAGATCACACGTTGAACAGGCGAAGAAAGTTTCAAACCGTATACGACTGTCAGCCTACAAAAAAAAATATGTATAATCGATATAATAATTTTTTTTCTTTTTTTTTTTTAATTTTAACATTACCAGTACCATACCGTATATCTCGGGATTCTTCTATTTTTATCAAGAATTAATATAAGATTTTTATCCGTATATTAAATTTATGACTTTCTGGATTTACACATAAGATTATCTTCTAAAAATATTTTGTTACTCTGATTTTTTATCACAAGTGCCTTGTAAATCAGATCTGTGTTTGTATTTACACAAATGCTAGATATTTGTTGATTAAACAATAAAATTGTGCAAAAGATGTTACAAATGTTACAAATTATCATTTAGCCGAATATCCTCCATTCAGAATAACTTCGACCAAATTTCAATCAATTTAAACGCTAATTAACTTCAAATAGTATCTGTATTTTATTAACATGAAT
This sequence comes from Pogonomyrmex barbatus, assembly GCF_055798465.1. Classification (NCBI taxonomy): domain Eukaryota; kingdom Metazoa; phylum Arthropoda; class Insecta; order Hymenoptera; family Formicidae; genus Pogonomyrmex; species Pogonomyrmex barbatus. The sequence goes on from NW_028297116.1 coordinate 13,573,637, forward strand.
AGAACTATGAATCTTTCGTTATTTAACGAAATAGAGATGAGAGAAAAAAGATTCGATAAAGAACAATTGCATAATCAAGAACTTTGTGCTTGCAAGCAATTCTGCGGTATTAAATTCATTGCCGATGATTAAGTTAATCCGACTCTAATTCAAGTTACTTTAAATACAAGTTTCGATTAATCGCATCATTATATCGAAGCTCGATCGACAATCGATATCGCGCGATCGATTTTTCGACCGCGTTATCATCCGAGAAGAGATATAGGTTATACATCCTAGGCTAGGATTTGAAGGTCGCCTCCCGGTTTACCGAAAAATTATATCACGTGCAAAAGGAAAGAGGGATGATGTGAGGGCGAATCCTTCTCGGCGTCTTCTCCACTCGCCCTAAGATGGATCGCCGATCCTGCATTCGTATCCGGTAACCGCGCGAACGTCCGTCTTCCGGCTTCGCGGTAGAGGTTAACTCCTCCGTCCGAGCCGCCCAAAATCGAAAATGGCTGTGGAGTTTCTGATGAATCGGCTCAAGGCCTTGCTCGTGCTGCTTTTCGGGATATTTAAGCGCGCGATGTGCTGTCTGCGACGTCGAAGACGATCGTCCTGCGACTCCGTGCCGCTGTCCACAGTTGGCGTGGTGCCAAACGCCCTGACTAGCTCGACGGTACTTGTCGATTTTGTACCGATTATACTAGAATTTTGTAATCGTATGCCAGAATCTATAGATAAAACATGATATGAAAACGATGATGTTACAAGAATTTTTACGCAGTTATGTCAATATGTTTTTGTTGGTACTGCATATAAAAATGTTTGTATAATGTCTTGGGATGTCGAAGTAAACAGAAAAATGTAATATTTTTGATTTTATTATGATGACTAAATGTCTAAGTTTATATTAATTATATTAAAGATGAGGATATATAGTTTATCTGTCTGAATTTTATAATAATACTGACCTAATATATTATTTAGGAATTAGAGCAATGGGATAAATGGGAAGAAAATCCAGTTGTAGTTATACCAGACAAACCAGTTAATACGGTGCAAGCGAAAATAGAACAGTACCGCCAACAAGTGATTAAGTCTCCTGAAACACCTACTGAGGAACAACTTAATTTTTTTGAGGTATTTCTAAAATTAATTCTGAAGCAATCATCTCAATAACCTATAGTTTTTTTCTTTGAATCTTATATAGGACATGACTCCCAAAATTACTAGGCAGACAAAGATTTTAATAAAAGATAAGCATGCAGATGGCTCGTCTCACAGCACTGCGAAATTCTCGGCCATGGATCCTGTTCCGACTGTAAGTTTACGTTCAAAAATGTAAAAAGTTTTTAACACATCAGAGACTTATATTCTTATCACATATCCAGAATGAATTGGAAGAATGGGAGGAAAATGCTGCCAGTTGGGAAATGGATGCTATGGAAGACTTGAATGATGCTACCAAAGTGCTGCGGGAACAAAGAAGAAGAGAGCGAGAACAGCGGTTGATAGAACAACAACAAAAAAGGCTAGAACGTACCACAAAACCGCAACCCTTGGGTGCAAAACTATGTTCCTGATGCAAGATCACAAATATGTGGGGATTAATATCAAAATACAATAATGTACAACTTTTAATGGGATACATACTGGATATTTTTAATATAGAAATTAATACATTCATATTAACTCTCTATCCCTCGATGTAACTTTTGAAGTTCGTGCACGTATCACTTTTACTATTTTTTCCACTTTGTTTTTATGTTTATCAAATATGAATTTTTTCAAACTTATAAAAAACTTGTTCTCTAAATCTTATACTTTCGAAAAGTTCAGAGTTTATTAATTTTTATATACTAACCTATTTAGTTTTCCAAAAGAAAGCATTAGAGAGTTAATTGTGAAAAAAAAACGCAATACATTTATTTTAAAGTAACAAAGCTGCATTAATGTATTACATTGAGGCATTATCTTACTATTATCTTAAAAGATTGATTTGTTTTGTTATACCATGTTTTTTATCGGAGCGTGCAAAATAGTGGACATTTCAGTATTGAAATATTCACATGTCGATTTCTCTTAATTTGGTAAATGTAAACGAGAGAGAATAATGTGTGTGTTAAGCAGTGTCGATGCAATCGTTCCTTCTAAAAATATTTATAAACATTCCATATGAATTTCGAGTGTGATGTGTCTGAGCTCTTATATAAGCAAAACATCCATTTTGTAAGTTTATAATAAGTATATATATTAGTCAGATGGTACCTGTCTCTTTATCAATATTTTTATTGTTTTTACAAGCTCGTAATCTTCGTATGAATCTTAGAAGCTCAAAACTCAAATACTGGAAAACGAGACAGATGTTAGCGCAATGCTTCGAATTGTTAAATTCTTTTCATGTTTTTGTTATTCATGCACAATTGCCGAGAAAATGGCAAGAATGGATTTCAAAGTATTTCATAATAAAAAAAAATATATTTACATTTGAATTTGACAATACCCGACACTTAAAATGTTCTATGTATATCTTATGTATTGAGTTTGAAGGATGTTTCAATCAATTAAGTAACTGTTGCATAACGCAATTGCACAATGCAATTTGTTGGCAGATGAGATCTATTATGTCACCATGGAAGAAATCGGATCATTGAGCAACTGAGGAAGAGCAATCAAAGAAAAAAATTTTTAAGTGATTCCCATTAATTTAATCGATTAACATGTCAAAGAATATGACTCCCATTAGCTTAATCAATAATTAATGTATTAAGTAATATATTATTTTAATAACTTAACTAGTCTTAATCCTTTTCTCATTTAATATTATTAATTAAAGTCAATCAAAGTTTAATCGCTGCAGTTTTCAGTTGATTGCACTCATTGAAAAATCAATCTCTCGTAAGCGAATGTGTAAATGTGACCAGCGTGTAAATCTGTATGCTTCCGCTTTTAATTCACGGTCACGCGTCGATCATCTGACACCTGACCACGCGCGACATCAACGACGACAACATTGTGAGGTGAACCGAGCTTCAGTGGCGTCTTGGCGACAAGAGTGAGTCGTCAATCACGATCTCGAGGGGGGGAATCGGAATTTCCGATCGAAAGCGCGCGTCGCGTCGCGTGTCGCGTCACACGGTCTCGCCTGGAGACAGCTGGAGGACAGCTGGGGTACTTGTCAGTCGATCGCTACGTGTCCAAGATTGACGTGGGGAAGTCCTGAGGCTCTCGTCCGGTATATGTCCGGCGATATGTCGATGGTGGAGCGCCGCTGAATTCTGGCGGGGGGAGATCAACCGCGAAAGCGAGATAACCAAGCTGATAGGCTCGTGTAAACATAGCCGCATAGATGTGAACAATGAACCGTGGCTTCCCAGTTGGGTTCCGCGAACGGTCGCTCAGCCGGTGAGAGAGCGCGCGAGAGGGTAATATTTCTGTTTCCCGAAACGGCGGAAAGAAATATCGGGACGATTCGGGACTCCGCATACGCAAAACTGCGTTACTTCTGGATATTGGGATCGTCTGTAGTAACGCGAAGGCTTGATTTCCAGGTACCGAAGTGCTCGTCTTATCTGAGTACGATGCGCCGCATGCGATAAGGGCTCGCAGCATAAGTGGATTTTGTCATTTTCGCGAGGTAAGCCCAGAATCATGTAAGGTGACACGAGGAAGCATCGTCGTCAGCGTAGTTTGCTTTAGTCACGAAGTGCGAAAAAAAAACGCAGCAATGGGCTCCATCGCTCTGGAAGAGTACGAGTTGATGAAAGACTCGAAATATCGAGTGTAAGTAGTAGGTGTATAGTGAATAGATTAGCACACTTAAGACTACGGCAAGTGAGACTCGGTAAACATATGTAATAATTTACATTTCGTCACTCAATGTTTGTACATAACTATCCTTGAAAAATACATTACAATATCGCTCTATTCATTTGCACAGCTATGTATCTGCAGTCGACAAAGCCCTGAAGAGTTTTGAATACACGAGCGAATGGGCAGATTTAATCTCTGCATTGGGGAAACTCAACAAAGTATTATTAAGTCATATGAAATTCCCTGTTATTCCAAGGAGAATTAAGATATCGAAGAGATTAGCTCAATGTATGCATCCGGCATTACCTTCTGGTGTTCACTTGAAAGCTTTAGAAACATATGACATTATATTTAAGTGTATGGGCACTAATAGACTCAGCCATGAGCTTTTTATTTATAGCGCAGGTGGGTATACGCAACGAGTAAAAGAAATAATTATACGCAAAGATTTTGTACATCTGTGTATTCTTAATCAGGACTCTTCCCATTACTGGGTCACGCTGCTATGAATGTCAGACCGTCCTTGTTAACGGTATATGAGACACACTTTGTACCACTTGGCGAAAGATTGAGACCAGGATTGAGTGGGTTTTTAAGCGGTGTTCTTTTGGGCCTAGAAGATGGATCCGATCATTTTGACAGGTATGCACTGCATTATTTATAACGTTCCTTCTATTTAAATAATGTATAAATTTGTCAATAATAAATAAGAAATGTTATTTCACAGAACCAACTCGTTACTCGAAAAAGTATGTGAGGGTGTTGGTGCGGAACATTTTTATGCATGTCTCTGGGACTGCTTAGCTTCAAATTCTGGTATTCGATTGCCTGCGATATCATTTGTACTAGCACACTTTAACAAAAAACTATCCATGGAAGAGCAAAAATATATTATGGGTACTAATACTAAAATTATGGTAAGAAAAAAAAGGAATTTGTGTTTGATTGTTAGATTTATTTTTGACACTTCATTATCTAATATCCTGATTTATTGAAGATTTCAGCCTTATGCGCTGGAGTACAAGACACTTCAGTATTAGTGCAGAGAAGTGCACTTGATTTTCTGTTAATCGGTTTTCCTATACATAACAGTCAATTGACACATCAAGATATGATATTGTTAATAAGAGCTGCTCTAGTTACTATATTACGAAGAGACATGAGCTTAAACAGGTAAAAAAAGATGCAAGATACAACACTTCTCTTTAAATTTCCATTTTATACTTACTTATTTTTTATCATACGATTATAGACGTTTGTTTGCTTGGCTGTTGGGCACCGAAGTAAGCACATCGATTTTAAAGAAGAAGAGCCATGCAACTGCAGATACTAAAGAGGAAGTAACATACTTTGATATGTATTCGAAAGAAATGTTAGTCGAAGCGATAAAATACTTACTTAAAGAAGTATGTGAAGAAAATTCGCAAGATCTGAAACCATATAGGATACTTGTTTCATTACTTGATAAGGTGGATATTGGACCAATAATTTTGGATGACATTCTGTTTGAAGTGTTTAGGTAAGATTGTTTTTATTATGTTATATAAAATAAATATACTATTAAAAATGAAATCATTTTTTAATATAATAACCGTAACCGTAACATTTTTTAATATAATAATCGTTTTATAATAACCGTAATATTCCAGGACATTTTATAATGCCTGCAAACAATCTGCGTCGAATCATGTACCGAAAGCAAACGAAGTGGTGAAGTCGGCGAATCTGTTATTCTCGACTTTGGAACCGTCGTATATTTGGATACACTGCGGGCATCTCTTTGAAAAAGCCTGTAACATGAGAGCAAAGACGCAAGTCGCGATCGAAGACGTTACTGTAAGACCGATCGGTAGTGGAATGCCGAATCTCGTGGAAGTGTGCATGCTAACGGAATTCTTACTCGAGACCGTGTCATTGGACGCGTTTATAGACACACCATCTGAACATCTTCCTGGTTTATTTTACGAAATAATCAGCAAGCTTTTATATCACAGTAGTATCTTGTCCCCAATGGAGATTTCGAAAAGTCTAAAATTGTGCGCCAAAATTTTGTCGAAAGTGCAACCGACAATGATAACGGCTCATGCGGATAAATGTGAAGTAGACGCCAAGTTAGACACGTCTTTGAATAACATTACAGTTCCCAGCGATAATTCCCTGACGGCGATTCCTCTAGAAAAGAGTCAATCGGATAGTAAATTGAATAAACCCGATACATCTAATATTTCCTTCACAGAAAAAAGCCCAAGTACGAGAAGAAGAGCCAATTCCGGCGGTGCCGCTAAAAGAAATGAGAAAAAGTCGAAAAAGAAGAGTAGCAAAAGCACTTCGAAGTTAAGCGACTCATACACTATACAGGCTGATGGCAGTGGCATTTCCGTTGTAGTAAGCGAAGACAAGAAATCTTTACCTAGGAATAAAAGCATGGATGACATTAAGGCGAGTTGCATCGATGTCGATGGAATAAACTGTTCGTCAAAGAATCAGTCCTCAGATAGCCGTCTATCCACATTAAAGCATTTGAAGAATGTCAGTCCAATGGGATCGACGGGATCCTTGTGTAGGGGACCATCTCCGGCGTTTCAGGCACAGCATTCCATGCTGGAAAAGTGCCTCCGACAATACGAGATATTTTATGTTAAATTAATTAGCAACCGAATACTTAGCAGGGAAAGAACGGTGCAAGATATGTTCGATCACCTAGTGGTGTCCTGCCCGAGAAAGAGTTTCGATGAGAGAATGCGTTATTTGGAATTCCTATTGAATTCCAGATTAAACATAGACGATTCTGGATTCTTTAGTCAAGACGCATCCGTAACTGAGGATACCAAGTGCCTGGATATTTTTCATTTATTCCTCGACATTGCCACGCACTCGGAATGGACTGAAGCCATGAAAATAGCGTCCAGCTTGTTTGTTGAGCTGTCCACATTTCCGAAATACTTTCTGCCTGGCGACGACGTACTCGTGGAAGAGGAACCAAAGTTCGAACACGTTCTTCCGGATTGGTTGAAAGTTTTGATAGTCTGTTCCTGCTGGTTGCAGAAGCAGCCCGCGTTACAACTAACGAGTATCGCCACGTTACTGGATCTGGTAGCATTGTTAAAGGCGCACAATGACGTTGAGACACATCCGAAAAGTGGAGAGGGTGTAACGACTGTTATTATTGTGCCTCTATTGAAACAATGGCACGTAACTTATTTGATGCAGTATACTAATGTGTTTCAGGTATGTCCTCATAGTATTTGTGCGCTAAGTTCTAATGAAAAATAATACATTAAATAGAATTATTTTAAAAATAAAGGTACTGGCACATTCGTTGTGGCATCATCTGGGCGAGCTTCCCGCACATAAATTTAGGATTCGTTGCGTAGAACTATTACATGAATTACACCATGCTTTGTATGATTCCTGCGATGCGGTCGAGGATCTGATAGGATCGGCACTCACCTCCGAGAATCCCGAAAAAAGGATCGAGGCATTCGGTAGATTCGCTACTCTCTGGCACTTGGGACGAGAAATCGAAACAAACCCGAGGTTGCGTGGCTGTCTCAGAACTTTCGACCAGTAAGTAAAGAACTTTTAATGTCTCTTCAATTAGTAGCTTGATCACTTCTTTCACATGTTACTTTTTAGATCTTTATTGAAAATATTGGACAATCTTCAGCTTGTGGACAATTCGCCGTTAAAATTACAGGCCCAATCATGGCTGTTACATTCCTTGATGCGTGGCGATATATCGCGCGTGATAGATCCTCTGTTGACAATATTATTGGATCCATCCACATGTCGTATGAGCGTCCTTCACGTGAGTATACAACACAGTAATACCGTCCTAACGAAGAACGATCCTGTGGAAGAGAAATCGGAAGTTCAGGATGACACGGAAGGTGCCGCGAAAATTTACGCGATTAGCTCGGTCGATGGTAATGTGATATATCATGTGAGCGATAACGTGGACGACGATAAAAAATGGAAAAAGGGTAAGAAGAAAAAGCAGGCGATAAATCCTGTAAAAATAAAACGGATCTTTGCGGTAACAACGCTGGCGACTGGTGACAATTGCAATCACTACGTCACAGAGAGAAATCAATTTATGAAGGAACTCGAAGTACCTCCTAGTATATCCGGCAATAGAAAGATTTCGGTGTTTGTGAACCCCCTTTCAATCAACTGTAATGAAAATTCAAATGATTCTTTGACGGAAGATGACTCGCTGCCCAGCATGCGCAAGACGAACTTAACGACAGAGTTGTTGAAAAATGCTACCCGTTTCAAGAAGATCGATTTCGACAAAGGTTCTACTGCCAGTTTAGATGAGAGTCTTTTCGAATCGGTGAACTCTAGCAGTCTAAAAGTAAAGGACAAAAATAGCTTTAAGAAGCTGAACGATGATGTCGATTCATCGTTAGACTCTATAACGAATAGCTTGGATTCAAGCAGTCCCGAAGTAACTAATAAACAATCCAAACAAAAGAAGGAAACAATCATAATGCCGGGCAGTTCCAGAGAAGTGGCAGGCACCATTATAAAAGGCAGATATTACAGCACGAACGAGTTCAGTGCGAATTACGATCATGACATTGGTAGTTTCGAAGCGAGCGCAGAAGTGCCTAGTTGGACGATGGACGATGACGATGGCGATTTGGATATCAGTACAACCGCGGAGGAGTACTTCAATAATTCCAGCAGTGCCAGTATAGTCGAAGAGATTTTGAACGAAGTGCTCGATCGCGCGATGCAATTGTGCGACGTCGCTGAACCGCCTAAAAGCGTAAGTATCTCATTATTTAGCTTATTATATTTAGCATAGTTGCAAAATATGCTTAACATCTTTTTTTATCATGTAGGAAGAAATTCAGCAGCACAATGCGAAAACCAATCGAAATGTCGGTTTGGGTGTTCACAATCTTCATTCTCACATGTTGCTCTACTGCGGAGTGTATGATTCAGCCAGGACTCTTTATGCTCTGCGTACTCTCAGGAACGAACTCTTGACGAACACGCGAATGTTCCTTTGCTGTGCGGCAACGACCGGTGTAGCAAACGCGACGAAGAACACAGTGTTGTTAAACTTATTGGCGAGACATAGAAAAAGTGTTTTCGGCAGGAACTTTCATGGTGATATAGCTAACACGGAATTCATAGCGGCTTACAGAAGTAGCATGTATTTGGAAGTGTTGATAAGTGTGTGCCTGTATTTTGCGAGAAGTTATTATCCCAATCTAGGGCAAATGAGGCTTACGTATGAAGAAATCGCGGGTAATCGTCAGGTATGTGTTTAATTAAAAAAAAAAAGTATCTTAATTATATTTTTTGTACTTACTGTCTAGTTAATTAATTTTATCTTTAATGTATATCAGAGATTAATCTTTCTATTATATATCAGAGGTTAATCTTTCTATTAACAAAAATATCTTTCACACAGGTACAACTTGCAAGCGCAGAGTTACTAACGTTAATATTTTCTGAGTTAATCCCGATCGTCCGCGATTCTGGAAAAGGTTTTAGCTGCTATATAGTCGATTTGCTGACTAAATGTAAAGTACAAAAAGTTGCTCTGCATTGTCTCGTGTCCAGTGTTATGAGTATGAAAAACGCTCATAAGGAAAACGAGGATGTTTTTACGTTTACCGAAGAAATTGTATTATTTAATGATCCGTTTATCGATAATGATGTTAACAAATGTAAATATAGAGCAAGTGATCACACAGAAGCTTTCCAAATACAATTGTTACGGTAAATATGTAATAAATTCAGCAGGATTATTTTATTGATTCAAATTATCTGAAACTCGCATTAACATTGAAAATAGTTTCAGTTATACTTGTATAATTTTTTGTAACTATTAATTTACCATTTTTCAAGGTTATTATTAGCATTAATTATGTTGGAGCATCAGTGTAGTAGTCAAAAAGGAGAGGAAATCAATACGACGACGTCGTCTATACCAACTTCGCCGACACGTGCGCTGCCGAATTTAATCGGGAATAGTTTGAAATACATCTCTGGAGCAGCAATACCACAGCAACCAATGTTTCTTGCTAGTATTCTTAGCGCCCTGCAACTTGTATGTAATTTATTGTAATATATATTGTCAGATTGGTTCGAAAATTTATGCATATATTTTTAAAGAAATTTGGAATAAGGAAATCAATGCATGATACAATAGATATATTTTATTAAATTCTACATACAATATTTTTAAATTATAAATATTATATTTATAAATATATTGTGTATAAATTACAAACTGATCTAATTAATTGTAGGTTAATAATCAGTTACCGAAATAAGTGATTTATACTTAATGAATATATTTTGTAGGATCATATGAGACATCTTCACCAACATTGGACGACGCTTGTAACGTCCAGCCTGCCATTTATGGGATCATCTTTAACATCCGTTGTAACATCGGTTATTCATCAATTATGCAGTAATATTGAGCACTTGGCATCGTATTACATCAACGAAGAAGCGGCATTAACATCGAAATTACAAGATATAAGTACGGTGGAATGCTGCTTACCCGCAGATTACACAGTGACACATTTGGAAGCTTTAACGTATTTGCTGCATTATTGTCTATTGGACACGTCTCAGCAAATTGGTTTTTCGTTTAATCAGCCATTAAGTGCAATACAAACGGGAATTCCCGGTGCTAATCCCGGACAGATATTCAATAATCTTATACATGTTTTCATGCCAAGCCCACTTTCTTCGGTTAGTTGGACAAAATTTATAGAAATTTGAATTATGTGATAGAATTAATCAATATTTTTTATTTTATTTATTTGATACGAGATAGCAAAATTTACGTTTTTCGTAGGATTTATCCACAGCGAAAGATAAAACTGGTGCGAATGAGTTGCAACAACATGCCAGAAGAACAGCATTAAGTCATTTGCCAAGAATAATAGCGTCATTGTCTGCCTTATGGCAAACGGTTTTAGCAACAAAAGACAAGTATGTCTTATTATGTGCATTTTTCAATCAAATATATTAAAATTTATATTGCGTTAATATAATATTCTTTTAATATGATACAGCGAACAAGCCAGTTGTGTAGTGGGTAGTCCGAGAATAGTCAAATATCAATTGTTGGAACTTTTATCTCCAATCTCTTTCCATCACGGAGCCAACTTTTTGGCCGCAGTCGCGGTTGCCTGGCACGAAAGGCGCCAATCATCCGCTGCGTCAAAGAAGGTGATCAATATTACGCGTTTAATATAAAAATAAAATTAATGAAATATGAGTTAATGAAATAATGTTATCAATTTTGAGAAAAATGAATTTTGAGATATAATTTGTTTCGTTACAGATACTTCCAGAAGCCTGTCCTAACCAACAAGTAATGGTTCATCTCGTTAGCGCGATTCGCGTTATGCCCATTGATACGTTGGTACACACTGTGCATCAAGTAGTGAAAACGCCACCGCCAATACATGGGATTAAGCAGGATTTTTCATTGGAAGTCTCGGTGCTAGAATTACTTTATGTCTATATGCAGAGTAACACCTCACAATCTCTTATCGAATCTTGGGCATCCTTACTCAGTTTATTAAAGGATGGCTTGTCGTTAACAGCACCTGCCCAATTTCTTTTGCTGGCTATATTGAATGAATATGTACAAAAATGCCCACCTATGCAAGAAAAGAAAGATATCAAAGATTTGCAAGATGTGTCTGCGAAGGTGATTATCTTGTGTTAATGTCTGGTTTGTTAATAACAATTAATAACACTAAATATCATTTATAAATGTTTCAGTTAATCGAGTCATGTTCGCAAATAGCCGGTGCTTGTTTAGAGCAAACGACATGGCTAAGAAGAAACTTGGCCGTCCGAGAGGACGTCTTCGAAGTAGTGGAAGGCTCTTCGGAAGGTAAAGAGGGAAAAAATGGTGCTGGTGCGTAATGTGCAATTTATTTGTTTGTAGACATATTGGAAAAATCTTCTTTAAAATAACGGCAAATTCTGATTTTATTATCGCGCTTTATCTTTTTTTTTTTATGCAGTCTTTGCCAATTGCAAATAGCTCTATGCTTCTTTCGCAGTATGTTCGTAATTATTGAAAACTTTGCGTTGCAGTAACACCTGGAACTCCACCTAACGCGGCATACAGCGTTCAAGCTCAAGCGGTATTAGCAGAAATACTTGCGCCATTATTGGACGTCAGTTACGGTTCGCAAGAGAAGGAACGCGTGGTAACGCTATTGACAAATCTCATGTACAACGTTACACCTTATCTAAAGAATCACACGTAAGT